>NW_006921915.1:1099972-1115017 GCF_000298275.1 Orycteropus afer afer
TTAACTGAAAGCAATATTATTATTATTATATGTTTGTATATATTTGATACCCAGAAAAATGTCCACCTGTGTTTTATTAACTATACAAAGGCATTCAACTGTGTGGATCATAACAAATTATGGATAACACTGTGAAAAATAAGAATTCCAGAACACTCAATCGTTCTCATGAGGAACTTGTATGTAAACCAAGAGTCTGTCTTTCAAACAAAACAAAGGATTATACTTCTTGGTATAAAACCAGAAAGGGTGCACATCAGGATTGTAACCTTTCACCATACTTATTCAATCTGTATGCTGAGCAAGTAATCTGAGAAGGGGAGCTATACGAAGAAGACCATGTTGTTGTTGTTGTTGTTAAGTGCCATAGCATCACGGATGTAGGCACAATCATCATCAACCTGTGATAAGCAGTTGACACAACTCTGCTTGCTGAAAATGAAGAGCACTTGAGACACTTACTGATGAAGACAAAAGACTACAGTCTTCAGTATGGGTTACACTTCAGCATAAAGAAAATAAAAATCATGATCAATGGTGAAAATGTTGAAGTTGTTAAGATTTCATTTTATTTGGATCTACAATTAACACTTTCAAGAAGTGGTCAATAAATCAGATGGTGTATTGCACTAGGCAATCTACTGCAAAAGATCTCTTTATAGTGTTCAAGAGCAAAGATGTCACTTTGAAAACTGTCGTTGTTGTTGTTATATGTCATCGAGTTGAACCCAACTCATAGCAACCCCTCCTTGGGTTTCTGACACCTCAGTGGTATCACTGCAGAAGTAGATTGTCTAACCTTCTTTCTGAGGAGTGACTGGTAGGTTTGAACCACCAGCTTTCTAGTTAGCAGTCAAGCACCTTAAGCACTATGCTATCAAAACTCCTCTTTGAAGACTAAGGCACACCTAACCCAAGCCATGGTATTTTTTTATTGTCTCATATGCATATCAAAGCTAAACAATGAATAAGGAAGACCAAAGAAGAATTGACACCTTTGAGATGTAGTGTTGGTGAAGAATACTGAAAATACTGTGGACTTGGAAGGAAGGTTGGACAATCTACTTCCGTAGTGATACTATCTAGGAAAACCAAGGACAGATCACTATAAGTTGAATGTGACTCAACAGCAGTGAGCTTGGTTTAGTTTTTGGTTTGCCAGAAGAAGGAATACATCTGTCCTGGAACACGTGCAGCTGGAAAATTCCTTAGAAGCGAGAATGGCCAAACTTCATCTCACCTCTTTGGTCATGTTGTCAGAAGGGGCCATTCTGTGGAGAAGGTTATCATGCTTGGTAATGTAGAGGAGCAACAAAGAAGAGAAAGACCCTCTAAATGATGGATTGATACAGTGCCTGCAACAATAGGCTCAAGCCAGAATTGTTAGGATGGCACAAGACCAGGAAGTGTTTTGTTCTGTTGTACACAGGGTCACTATAAGTCAGAGACTATTCAACGGCACCTAATAATAACAACAACATATATCAGAGTAACCCCACACAAGCTGCTCTGGCTTTGTGTTATTGCCCAAAGCCTCAAGAATTGGAAACTTTCACCTACAATTGACTGCCTGTGGGAGCAGCACAGGGAGCCTGGTCAGAATCAGGTGACTCAAGGGACAGAGAGTAGCTGTCAGAGTCCAGTGTCTCCCTGATGACACTAACCTGTTGGTTGGCTGGGCAGGATAAATACCAGTGGCAGCCACAGAATCCATAGCTTTGGATGAAACCATGGCTGCAGGGTTGACAGCTGAAGTAGAACCCCAGTGACGGTGGCTGCAGCATTGAAAATTTGATGCCAGACTCACCTCCCAGTGTCTTCCAAAGAAACCCATTCCTCCCAGCCCCAGCACATATATGTGGTTGTATTTGACAAATGGATGTTTTGTGGTGCATATTTATCTATCTGGTTTTCTGGCTATCTATCAATCTATCTATCTATCTAACTATCATCTATGTTCATTCATTTAGAATACTTATCAAAATTCATGACTGTGGATTAAGATGAAAATGCTTATTATTTCTAGCTCACTAACACGTATATGATAGTTAGTTTTGTGGATGTTTATTCACATTCCTGAAGATTCCTAAAGTTCCATTGTGTTTGATTTCTCTTCCCTATGAAATTTAATGCAATGTATATTTATCTTCTGTATTTGGTCTAAATAGAAAAAATTTAAACTGTATTGAGAAATATGGTGGAAAATTTGTTCTGTTTCTGTGGATAACCAATTTGGCATTTCTCCATATAAATAGATGAAAAATAATCTTCATAACCATGAATATATTGTTTCTCTCTGGAAACATAGGAATGTATAGGTGAAATATATACCATAAATATTGAACATTAAAAAGGGATACCTAAGTAAACATTTGAATATTTTGTAATTTTGCTTCAATGTATAAATAAACACTACGCATACTTAGAGGTCTGAAGGAATAGTGGTTAAAGCATTTGGCTGCTAACTAAAAGGTCAGTAATTTGAATCCACTGGTCAGTCTGCTTCCTTGAGGATTTGCAGCCTTGGAAACACTCTGGAGCACTTCTACTCTGTCCTACAGTGTCGCTCTCAGTTTTGGTTTATGCATACATAGCATTAGTCACCAGAAAATGGTGTATTTCACTCACACATTCAAAGAATGAATCTTTTGGAAACATAAATATGCATATTGCACACTTTGTATTGTCTGGGTATACACTGCTGGTCTTATAAGGTATATCTCATGTTGCAGTTCATTGTACAGAACTTCTATAATCTACTTGAGGGCAGAGGCTATTTTTGATTCATCTACGTGTTTAACTTTTAATACTGTCACTGATATATTAAAAAAAAAAAAAAAAAAAAAAAAACTTTCAATCTCCCTGCCATCAGTTGATTCCAACTCATAGCAACTCTTTTTAGAAGAGAATAGAACTGCTTCATAGGATTTTCAAGGCTGTAGATCTTCTTTTCATGTGGAGTGGCTGATAGGTTTGAACCACCAACCTTTTGGTTTTCTGCCACGTAGTTTACACACTATACAAGGACTCCCTTTATTAACATATTTTTTGGGGTGCAATTGAGTCATCTCTAACTCATAATGAGCCTATGTACAGAAGTACAAAGAAATGTCCAGTCATGCACCAGCCTCACAATATTTGTTATACATGAGCCCATCATTGCAGCCACTGTGTCAATTCACCTTGTTGAGGGCCTTCCCTTTCTTCTTTGACCCTTCACATTGCCAACTATGACCTCCTTCTCCAAAGAATGGTCTCTTCTGACAACATCATCAAAGTAAGTGAGATGAAGTCTGGTCATTCTCACTTCCAAGGAGCATTCTGGCTGCATTTGCTCCAGGACAGATTTGTTCATTCTTTTGCCAGTCCATGGTACTTTCAGTATTCTTATGCAACATCACAACTCAAAAGCATCAATGCTTCCTCGGTATTCCTTGTTCATTGTCCAGCTCTCACGTGGGGTAAAAAGCCAGGAACCCGGAAAGAGGAGCAGTCAGCCACAGGGAACCAGGTGAGGAGAGGGAACTCAGGCACACCCAAAGCAGCAGTGCAGGAGAGTGGGAGAAAGGAGATTAAAAGCCAGGAATCCAGACAGAGGAGGAGTCAGCCACAGGGACCCAGGTAAGGGTGGTACGAGAGGTTTCCAACAGGGAGACAAACTTGTCTGTTGGTTTGTCCTACCGTGGTGACATGTTGGTGTGAGTTTTGAGGCTGTGCCTCTGGTGTTTCAAACTCAGTGGGATGCACATGGTACACAGGTATCAGCCCAGCTTACAGACTGAGACAGAGTGGGAAGAAGGAAGAGGCCATCCACTTCTCAAAGAATTGGCCAGGGAAAACTTTATGAATAGTAAAGAAACACTGTTTGATACATTGCTGCACAACTTTATGAATAGACTGGTTACGTTAGAAAGCTCTCAAAATAGGACCGGGAAAGAGCTGCATCATCTGAGAACACCCAGTCTTACTCTTATTGACAAGGTAAAGCTTTCAAGACCTCCATTTGCTGATGTGGTGCCACTCAAATTGAAGAGAAACAGCTGCAGATATCCATTAATCATTGGAACATGGAATGTATGCAGAATCTAGGAAAATCGGAAGTTGTCAAAAATGAAATGAAACGCATAAAATTGATATTCTCGGCATTAGTGAGCTGAAATGAACTAGCTTTGGCAACTTTGAATCGTCCAACCATGTGATCTACTATGCTGGGAATTACAGTTTCAAGAGGAATGGCATGGCATTCATCATCACAAAGGATGTTTCAAGATTTGTCCTGATGTACAAAGCTGTCAGTGATAGGATAATATCCATATATCTACAAGGAAGACCCATTAATATGACTATTATTCAAATTTATGCAGCAATTATCAAAGCCAAAGATGAGGAAATTGAATATTTTTATCAACTTCTGCAGTCTGAAATTGACCAAACATGCAATTGGGATGTGTTAATTATCACTGGTGACTAGAATGCAAAAGTTGGAAGCAAAGAAGAATCACCAGTAGTTGGAAAATTTGGCCTTGGTGACAGAAATAATGCTGGAACTTACATGGTAGAGTTTTGCAAGATCAATGACTTGTTCATTGCACCTTTTTTCAACAACATAAATGGTGACCCTACACATGGACTTCACCAGATGGAACACACAAGAATCAGATTGACTACATCTGTGGCAAGAGGCAGTAGAAAAGCTTAATATCTTTAGCGAAAACCAGGCCAGGAGCTGATTGTGGAACAGACCATCAACTGCTCATATGCAACTTCAACTTGAAGTTAAAGACAATGAAAACAAGTCCAAGAGAGCCAAAATATAATCTTGAATATATCCCTCCTGAATTTAGAGACCATCTAAAGAATAGATTTGATGCATTGAACACCAATGAGAGAAAACCAGAAGAATTGTGGTAGGATATCAAGAACATTATTCATGAAAAAAGCAAGGGATCATTAAAAAGACGAGAAAGGAAAAGAAGACCAAAATGGATGACAGAAGAGAGTCTGAAACTTGCCTTTGAGCGAAAAGTAGCTAAAGCCAATGGAAGAAGTGACAAGATAAAAGAGCTGAACAGAAGATTTCAAAGAGCAGCTAGAGCAGACAAAACAGATTATTATAATGAAATGTGCAAAGACCTGGAGTTTGAAAACCAAAAAGGAAGAATACGCTCAGCATTTCTCAAGCTGAAAGAATTGAGGAAAAAATTCAAGCCTCCAGTTGCAATATTAAGAGATTATATGCGCAAAACATTGAATGATGCAGGAAACATCAAAAGAAAATGTCAGGAATACACAGAATCACTGTACCAAAAAGAACTTGTCAATCTTCATCCATTTCAGGAAGTGGCATATGATCTAGAACCAATGGTACTGAAGGAGGAAGTCAAAGCTTCAATGAAAGAACTGGTGAGGAACAAGGCTCTGGGAATTGATGGAATAGCCATTGAAGATATTTCAACAAATGGATGCTGCACTGGAGGCACTCACTCGTGTATGCCAAGAGATTTGGAAGACAGCTACCTGGCCAACTGACTGGAAGAGATCCATATTTATACTCATTCCAAAGAAAGGGGATCCCACAGAATGTGAAAATTATAGAACAATATCATTAATATCTCATGCAAGTAAGATCTTACTGAAGATAATTCAAAAACGGTTGTAGCAGTATATTGACAGAGAACTTCCAGAGGTGCAAGCTGGATTCAGTAGAGGACGTGGAACAAGGGATATCATAGCTGTTTTCAGAAGTTTGAGGTTGTCAAATAATTCGCATTGCTTTGTTCTACAATCGATGCCAATGGAAGCAGCGGTCAGGACATTAGACGATGTGTAGCATTGGGAAAGTC
Organism: Orycteropus afer afer; assembly: GCF_000298275.1. Classification (NCBI taxonomy): domain Eukaryota; kingdom Metazoa; phylum Chordata; class Mammalia; order Tubulidentata; family Orycteropodidae; genus Orycteropus; species Orycteropus afer. Next base: position 1,105,816 of record NW_006921915.1, read on the forward strand.
AACCATGAAGGAACTGATTCAAGTGCTGAGGAACAAGGATGTCTCCTTGACTAAGGTGCACCTGAAACAAGCCAAGATATTTCCAATCACCTTGTATGCATGAGGGAGCTGGACAATGAATAAGGAAGACCGAAGAAGAGTTGATTCTTTTGACTTGTGGTGCTGGCGAAGAACGCTGAAAGTACCATGGACTGCTGAAAGAACTAACAGATCTGTCCTCGAAAAAGTGCACCCAAAATGCTCCTTGGAAGCAAGAATGGCCAGAGTTCCTCTCACATGTTTTGGTCATGTTGTCAGAAGTGACTATTCCCTGGAGAAGGATGTCATGGTTGGTAGGGTGGAGGGTCGACAAAAGAGGGGGAGGCCTTCAACGAGTTGGATTGACACAGTGTTTGCCATGATGGGCTCAAGTATAGCATAGATCATGGAGCTGGTGAATTGGGCAGTGTTTCATTCTGTTGTGCAGGGGGTCACTATGAGTCAGAAACTATTCGACGGCACCTAACAACAACAACAGCAACACATGGATATAAAGTGATTGAAAATACCATCATTTGAGTTAGGTGCACCTTAGTGTTCAAGGACACAACTTTGCTCTTCAGGACTTGAAAGAAGTCTTTTGCAGCAGATTTGCCCAATGGATGCCACATATCGTCTGACATCTTGACTGCTGCCTCCACTGGTGTTTATTGTAGAACCAAGTTATATGAAATCTTTGACAACTTCAAACTTTTGTCTATTTATTGTGATGCTGCTTATTGGTCCAGGTGTGAGGATTTTTATTTTATTTATATTGAGGTGTAATCTATACTGCAAACTGTAGTCTTCAATATTCAACATTAAGTGCTTCAAATCATCCTCACTTTCAGCAAGTAAAATTGTGTCAACTGCATATCTCAGGTTGTTAAGGCGTCTTCCTCCAGTCCTGATGCCACATTCTTCTTCATATAGTCCAACTTCTCAGATTATTTGCTCAGCATACAGATTGAATAAATATGGTGAAAGGGTACAACCCTGACACACTCCCTTCTCGATTTTAAGCCATTCAGTATCCCCTTGTTCTGTTCAAATGACAGCCCCCAGGTTTATGCACAGGTTCCTCGTGAATAAAATTAAGTGCTCTGAAATTCCCATTATTGTCAATATTATCCATAATTTGTTATGAGCCACACAATTGAATGCTTTTGCGTAGTCAATAAAATACAAGTAAACATCTTCTGGTATTCTTTGCTTTCAGCCAACATGCATCTGACATCAACAACTGCATCTAGGAGGTCATAATATATATTGTTAATAAGAGAATGAATGAATTATTTCTATAAACATTGCAATTTGAAAATTATGACATAATGAAACTTCTAAATACACTTAAAGATTGAATGCTGCTGTTAGAATATATGTTCAAGAGGAAAACATCTTTGTATATAAGCTAAAAGATGAGTGCCTTCTCCTTTCTCATATGGAAAGTTTTAAATATTTGTTAATCACATTTTTTTTTCCCAAATAGTCAATGATGCTAAGCCCCTAAAATATTACTTTATTTTATTTAGCAACATACCTTGGACATTTTTCCCTATGACTACATATGGATGTAAGTTTACTTATTTTGATAGATATGATGTATTCTATTTAATGAGTGAATTTTTAATTTCTTTATCTAATTCTCTCTCTGCAAAAATGAAAAAAACAAGAAACATTTTGGAAGGCATTGAAAGTGAAGCCAATTATATTCTTGGAAATACACTGGTCTTCACTTTTCACATTATTTCTCTAGACAGAAATTTTAGAATCAAAATATTAAGGTAAAGAAAGATACAACTAAATTTTTGTTATAGATTCCAAATGACATCATTTATAAACTTATTTGAAATGGACTTCCACATGACATGATTGTTATTTTCAGTAGTTTGCTAGTTCTTGCAATTTTTTTTTAAATTTCTTTACACTGTATTTGAATAGGGCAACAATTATTAAAATATTTTATTAGTTATCATGTTGTGCTATCAGTCTTTCTATAGTTCAGCAAAGCATAAGTATGTGATATTTAAGAATGCATAATTGAATAATATTTCAGGAGAAAATTTAGTAAGACATAGTGAATTTGTACCAGTTCCAAGATGTGATTATAATGTGTTTCCAATTAAAATATCGAATAAGTAAAGGAATAATTGACATGTTTGTTTAAAAATATCTCCAGAACATGCACTAAAATAAATTTTCCTTTTAGAATATGTATTCTAATAGAACTAGACAATTTTTCAGTGTATTTAGAAGATTAATTATGACACAATTTCTAACTTGTAATATTTAAGTAAATAGCTCATTCATTTGTTCATTTGTCAACAGCATACACTATAATCTGCTCTGGATATAAGGAGATCCTCACACAGGAGGAGTAAACCTACCCATGCATCCAGTTACTGGGCAGACCCCATTTTTGTTAGAACATGTTGAACAGGCAGCTCATTATAATCCAATTTCTATACATTTGGTTGTTAACATGAACTCATTTTGCCTCAGAGAGTTTTTTCACAGTTTGTTATGAGCTATTTTGAATTCTTTTCTTTATATTAAAAGTCTAATATATATTTCAAATAATTTCCACCAATTATGCATAATGGTCTTCACAATCCCACTTACCAAACCAAACTAGCTGTTCTTCAGTCAGGTCCAATTCATGACTACCTCATATGTGCAGAACACAACTGTGTTTCACAGAGTTTTCATGATTGAGACCTTTTGGAAGGAGATAACCAGATCTTTCTTCTGGGGCACCTCTGAGTGGGCTTGAATCATCAACCCAGTTGAGAGAGATGCCTGGCCAAGAGATGGTGGAAGCAGAACCAAGAGACATGAGGCAGAGGCCAGACTGAGAGGCCAAGGACAAGAGAGGCATGTCTAAGGACACAAGATAGGGGGAGACTGTCCTGACTGAAGAACTGTATCCTGAGCACATTCCTGAGCTTGAATAATAGCCTGTTGCTTCACTAATAAACCTCATAGCTTGTGATTCTCTGTGACTACTCCAGCAAATTATCTAACCCAGCAAAGAGGTGGCAGGTGCTACAAAAGGAAGGGTTCGTGTCAAGGATGCTGAGGGAGCTGGAGGGTGGTGGCATGTCTGGCATTATAGGAACAGGCTTTGAGCTGCTGATGGTGATTCTGTCTTCCTTTTGTGTAGTAGAGGAGTTCAAAAGTTGCCACCTCCATGTCCCTTTAGCAATATATACCCCCTTTATGTTTAAAACTGCATCTTATTATTTGTAGCAATCATTGTGCTTGGGAAGTGATTGTTAAATGAATAAAGACGTTAACACATGAAAAAAATCATTAATATTAAATGAATAAAAAAGTCTATTTAGTGGAAATAAATATTCAAGTGTAAAAGAGTATACTTGTAATAATTTCAAAGCCCCCAAATTCACTATCGGAGTAGTGAGATGCATTTTTTTGGTCTTATTTTTGTTACCACTATTTTGTGTGACGTGATTTCTGCTGTTGTTGTTGTTAGGTGCCATAGGGTTGTAGCAACATTCTATACAAAAGAAGCAAACACTGCTATGTCCTATACCATTCTCACAGTACTTGCTGTTTGCACCCATTGTTGCAGCCACTATATCAATCAGTCTAATTGAGGGTCTTCTCTCTTTCTCTGACCCTCTACTTTACCAAGCATGATACCTTTCTGCAGGGAATGGTCCTTTTTCACAACTTGGCCAAAGTAAGTGACACCAAATCTTGACATTCTACTTCTAAGGAGTTTCCTGTTGCAATTCTTCTGGGACAAATTTGTTCATTCTTTTGGCAGTCCATGGTATTTTCAGTATTCTTCACCCACACCATAATTCAAAGGCATCAGTTATTCTTCGGTCTTCCTTATTCATTGTTCAGCTTTGATATGCGTATGAGGCAATTGAAAATACCATTTCTAATAATTTTATTCATGTGTTAATATCTTTATTCATTTAATAATCACTTGGCTTGTGTCAGGCACACCTTATTCTTCAAAGTGATATCTTTGCTCTTGAACACTTTAAAGAGATCCTTTGCAGCAGATTTACCTAGGGCAATACAGCATCTGATTTTTTAACGACTGCTTCCATGAGTGTTGATTGTGGATCCAAATAAAATGAAATCTTTGACAACTTCAAACTTTTACCATTGATAATGATAATGGTCCAGTTGTGATGATTTTTATTTTCTTTATGTTGAGGTGTAATCCATACTGAAGACTGCAGTCCTTTGTATTAATCAGTAAGTGTCTCTCAACCCCTCTTCACTTTCAGCAAACAAGGTTGTGTTGCATATCACATATGCAGGTTGTTAATGATAATTCCTCCAATTCTGATACTACATGCTTCTTCATATATTCCATCTTCTTGGATTATTTCTTCAACATACAGATTCAACATGTACAGAAAAAGGATACAACCTAAATGCACTCCCTTCCTGATTTTAAACCTTTCAGTATTCCCTCATTCTGCTGGAATGACAGCCTCTTGGTCTAAGTACAATGAAATGTTCTGGAATTCCCATTCTTCTCAATGTTATCCATAATTTTTATGATCCACACAGTCAAATACTTTTGCATAGTCAAGAAAACACAGATAAACTTCTTTCTGGTATTCTTTGCTCCCAGCTAATATTCATCTGACATCAGCAATGATATCTCTCATTCCATATCCTCTTTTGAATCCAGCTTGCATTTCTGGAAGTTCCTTGTCAATAAACTGCTGCAACCACTTTTGAACTATCTTCAGCAAAAGTTTACTAGCCTGTGATAATAATATTATTTGATAATTTCCACATTCTGTTGGATCACCTTTCTTTGAAATGGACACAAATATAGATCTCTTCTGGCTAGTTGGCCAGATAACTGTCTTCAAAAATTCCTGGCGAAAATGAGTTAAGTGCCTCCAAAGCTGCATCCATTTGTTGAGACATATAAATGGGTATTCCATCAAATACTGCAGGCTTTTTTTTCCACTAATTCCATCAGTACAGATTATACTTCTTCCTTCAATATCATTGATTCTTGATCATATGCTGCCACCTGAAATGACTGAAAGTCAACCAATTAATTTTAGTACAGTGACTCTATATATTCCTTCCATCTTTTTTTGATGCTTCCTGCTTTGTTCAATATTTTGCCCATTGAATACTTCAGTATTGCAACTCAAGGCTTTAATTTTCTTTACAGGTCTTTCATCATGAGAAATGTTGAGCATGTTCTTCCCTTTTGGTTTTCTAACTCCAGTTCTTTGCACATTTCATTATATGTGAAATGATAACAACTAATATTTATTGCTACTCATTTCATAAATTTTTCCAGTAATATGTCAGACAAAGTTTCATTGATATTCAAAAAGTTTTCTGTGGCCAAGTTTTTCTAAAGTGGATGCCCCCCTCCTTCTTCTTAAACTGTCTTGGTCTAGAAGCTTTGTAAAACCTGTCTACCATGAATGACAGTGCTGGTATTTGAAATACAGGTGTCATAGCTTCCAGCATCACAACACACAAGCCACCACAGTGCAACATGCTTACAGATGAATGGTGGCCAGACTTAATTTCACATACTTTGGTCATGCTGTCAGAAGGGGCCAATCCTTGGAGAAGGAGATCATTCTTGGTAAAATAGAAGGTCAGAGGAAAAGGCGAAGACCTTTATGGAGATGGATTGAAGCAGTGGCTTCGGTGATCAGCTGAAGCATAGCAAAGACTATGAGGATGTCTCAGGATAGGCATTATTTCCTTCCATTGCATATAGGGTCACTATGCATAAGAATTGACTCAAAGACACCTAATAGTAACAAATTTAATATTTGTTGAACTCAGTGTTAGTTAGACTTTCTTGGATGGAAATTAGCTTTCATTAGTCAAAATAAAGAGAAAGAAAAAGAAAGAGAGAGAGAATGTGGGGGTGGGAAATGGGAGAATTTGTTGACTCTATGTTTATTGATCAAATCTTATTTTTAATTTTAAGCACAAAAACCTAACTGGCTTGTGCATTCAATAAACAACATTCTTGTTGTCGTTACATATCCTGATTCCATTATGAATGCAATAAAGCAATATTTGTAAACCTTCCCCTACTCTCAAAACTTACCTTTAGAAATCAGTACCTGGATCCTATATCATCATAAAAAGAAATGTTTGTGAAGTGCCTTTCCACCAAGGATCTCAGTCTTCTGAATTACAATCATGGATGAAGATACTTAATGGCTCTCACATCACTCTGCTGTTATAGAAAAGTCCAAGTACACTTTGAAGGTGGTTGCTTACAGTGCATTTTCTGGAACATGTGACTATAGGCCTCATGTCATTATGAGGAGCAGAGAGACTCATTCTGTCTGACTTACGATGATTAGGTTTATGATATATATATATATATATATATATATACACACACACACACACACACACACATACACATACATACTCTCTGACGCTGGAAGTAGAAAACCATGAGGAATTAAATCATCTCTGAGTAGGTTAGTCTCACTCTGTTGCTTTCATGGTCATTATCTATAGATTTATTTCTCTTCCTATCTTTACATGTGTTTCTCTCATCCTCTCTTTCTTCTGAAAACTGAGAAAACCAAACTCACTGGCTTCAAGTCATTTCCAAGTCAAAGTAACCTCTGCTGTGTTTTGGAGGCAGTAAATATTTATGGAAGTAGATTGTTCCATCTCCCTTCTGGGGAGCACCTTGTAGGTTTGAACTGCTAATGTCCTGGTTATCAGTCAAATGCCTTAACCATTACACCACCAGAACTCCTTTACTTCTCTGTAGGCCTTCTCTAATCATACAATCTAATCAAGTTTCACCCTATTCCTCAGGAGAGAGAGAGCTCAATTAGCTGAATTAGTTACTTATCAACACTATTGGACACAATGTCATTGCCAACTAACTTACTTAACACTTAGCTTCAGTTAATGTAGTCACCAACATACCAGATTCAATCTTTAGTTATTTCTTTGACACAGCTTCCCTGAGGAGGGTGATAAATGGAAAATTTAAAAATTTAAATTTAAATTTAATTTTAAAATTAAAACTGAAGATTTAGTTAGGACCTCAAGAATAACTGACCTGCCCAACATGCTTCCCCATTAAATGCTTGGCACTGTCACACACAGGGTGTCTTACTTCATCAGCACATGTACTTAGCCTATTATGCATTCATTATCTCACATTGCAGACCAGAAAACTGAGCCTCAGACAGAATAAGTGTCTTGATCAAGGCTATAATTACTAAGGGATTGAGTAAGTGTTTCAGCCCAGATATGATTCTTAAGATTAAACACTATACAATAAATTCCATAATTTTTATAATAAAGGAAATGCAGATTTATTCCACCCATTATGTAACATATTATATAGATACAATGTATTATTAAAAGGTTACATGGAACAGAAACAAGCTGATAAAAAAGAAATTAAATATTAGAGAACTTCTCGGGTTGTCAAATATGTTTTCCTTGCAATTCTTTGTGGAAGAATGAATAATAATTGGTAAAATGTATTGAGCACAAAACAAGTACATTTTTATTTATAAACATATTTTTCAATTGGAAGAGCAATAATAATAAAGGTAAAAGCACTGATTTTGTTGTTAGACATATTAATGTCAAACCTTAGTTTTGCCTCATTTTGGTTATTTGATAAGCAAATAACTTTGACCTATCTGAATCTCAATTTATCTATGAAATATTGATAGTTAAAGAGCTCCTATGGCATAGTAGTTAAAGCATTCTTCTCCTTACCAAAATGTTGGACTTTGGAACCTACCAGCAACTCTGCAGGAGAAGGATGAGGCAATCTATTTCCTTAAGAATTTAGTCTTGGAAGCTCTATGAGGCAGTTTTACTCATAGGGTGGCTCTGAGATGGAATTGACTCTTCTTTTAATAAAGAGATATAATAATAATAAAGTTAAAAACATTGTTTGATGTTAGACATATTAGAAAATATTGATAGTTATACTTGACTTATGAAGTTGTCATGAGATTCACATGAGAAAAAAATGTATAAAATGGCTAGAACAGTTCCTGGCTCAGAATAAATATTTTATAAGTAGAATATTTATACCAATCAATATAAATATCCAGAGATTTAAAGCATTTGCCCTAAATCAAGTATCTGATCTATTATACTTTAAAAAAAAAAAAGAAAAAAAAATTACTCTTATCCTCTATTAGATACTTCAACTAACTCCAAAGACTTCTCGAGCATGTAAGATTGAAATCTGATAAACCTGAAATAGAAGTGTAGGCAAGTCCTCCACATCTTTGAAACAGAAGTATTTCTAGCCATTTGGATTATTACAGGTTGTGTGAAATTGGTTAAAAAAAAAAAAATCAAAATCAAGAAAGAATGAGTGCTTAAGTTATTATTAGTAATGAAATTATCAAACACAATTTTGTCTTCTTATAAGAAACACTCTTAACTGAACCTTTTAAAGAAATAATTGCAACTTTTAAATCTCACGTGATTCTATTCTTTGTCTCTTTTATGACTACAGTTAATAAGAAACAAAAAGATTGCTATTTTCTCTTCTTAGAAAATTATTCAGTATTAGAGGAGAAATAAGTGATTGGGGATTTTGTATGGGAGAAAGATCTAGAGGTTGTTCCAAGATCATAGATCATAAATGCCCAAAGGAAATAAAGGAAGCAGGGAAGAGACTGTCTGTGTTGCTTTGCATTCAGTTCATATTTTCCTATATAGAATCATACAGTAATAATGACTTGTATTTTCCATTCTAGATTGCAATTACTTTGAATGGTTATGGAATTATAATTTTCCTAATCATAATTTAGTCATATAGTTTGATGTTGTTGTTGTTGTTAAGTGCCATCGAGTCTTTTCCGACTCATAGCGACCCCATGCACAGCAGAACGAAACACTGCCTGATCCCGCGCCAGCCCCACAATCCCTGCTATACTTGAGCCCATCATAGCAACCACTGTGTCAATCCATCTCGTTGAAGGCCTCCCCCTCTTTCCTTGACTCTTTACCCTACCAACATGACATCCTTCTCCAAGGAAGGGTCCCTTCTGACAACATGACCAAAATAGTTGAGACCGAAGTCTGGCCATTCTTGCTTCCAAGGAGCATTCTGGCTGCACATCCTCCATGGACAGATCTGTTAGTTCTTTTAGCAGTCCATGGTACTTTAAGCATTCTTCGCCAGCACCACAAC
>NW_006921915.1:1118280-1137653 GCF_000298275.1 Orycteropus afer afer
TGAGTTGCCTCTCATCACCTAATCCCTTCAACTGACTGCTCTTTTCTCTGGCTTCCTGGCTTTTAATCCCCTTTCTCCTGCTCTTCCTGCTTGCTACTTTGGGTATCCCTGAGTTGTCTCTCCTCACCTGTAACCCTGGGGCTGACTATAGTTTGATAGATATATTTATATTATTGTCTGTTTGATTACATAGTATAATGTGGGTTAGCTGCTAATAAATGTTCACAGAGGACTCAATTAACAGTTCATTAATAGGAGACAAAATAAAGGATGATACAGTCCCACTTATTATTATAAAAGTTGCTTCCATAGTGAAGTGTGATTTTATCAGCTCAACTGATCTCATTCAATACATCAATAGTAATTTGATCTATATTTAGCCAGATGAAGGATTTTTACCAAACCAAACAAAACTCATTACCATTTAGTCAATTCCAACTCAGTGACACTATAGGAGAGAGGAGAACTGCTCACAGGGTTTCCAAGGATGTAAATCTTTACAGAAGCAGATTGTGTCATCTTTGTCCTGTGGAGTGGTTTTGGCTTCACATTGCTTACCTTTTCATAGTAGACAGAGTGCTTAACAACTGTGATACCATTTCTCTGTGATGAGGGATCTAGATAGTTAAAATACAAAAAATGCAATTGTAATCTCACATCAAATGACTTCTAGTTTGTTTTTGTTTCTCTTTTCAAACTATCAATTGGACTTGGAGTCCCTGAGCTGACCAAGCAGTTAATGTGCTCTGATGTTGTCTGTAAGTTTGGAAGTTCTAGCACATACACGGGAGCTTTGGAAATAAGTCCTGGTGATCTACTTTTAAAATATCCATTGGAGAACAGTTCTACTCTGACACACATAGGATCACCATGAGTCAGAGTCTTCTCAACAGAAATTTTTGTTGTTGTTGTTAAATTGAGATTTGAGTGAAAGTTGACAGAGCAAATTATTTTCCATACAGCAGTTCACATACACTTTGTCTCATGATATTGACTACAGTTTCCCACAATGCAACAGCTCCTCTCCCACTTCCTCCCTATAGTTACCTCTTCCCTGTGTCCTTCCACCCCATGCACTCCTGACCCCTGAGTTGTCTCCCTATGTATACACAGCCCTTCTATTCTCCCATGATTGATCTCTCCAAGGAGTGTACCTACTAATACAGTGTTCAGTTCATATGCCTATCTTTGAACCCACAGGAGTGGGTTCAATTCCAGCTCTGTAGGGCAGTCAAGGGCCATCGTCTCAGGGGTTCCACCAGGCTCTTTTAGACCAGCAAACCTGATTTTTTTTTTAAATTTTTTATTTATGATTTTGAGTTTTGTTTTACATTGTTCTCCCACTCTATGTAAGATTTCCTACAGAGATTCCCCCTCCGAGTGGTTGACAGTGGTAGACAGGCACCTTCTAGTTCTTCCGATCTCATAGTTGTATAGGCTGAGGATCACAAGCTGTACCAGTAGCTTGGATTAATTTTTTCCAGCCATGTTCATTCTTCATTCTTCATTCTTCTTTACTCTGTACAAGGAGAGACCTATTGTTGTCTCTAGATGGCTGCTTGCAAGCTTTCAAGATCCCAGTCGCTACTCACCAAAGTAGGATGTGGAATAATACTTTTGTGTAGTATGTTATGCCAATTGAGCTTGATGTCCCCTGTGACCATGGTTCCAAGCCCACAGGTCCAACTATTTGCTCCCTCTGGGTAGGTAGCTATCAATAGAAACATTTGTTTTTAAGTTTCATAATCAAGGTTTTTTTACTTATTGTTTTTATTTTGAGAGCTCTGGTGGCACAGTGCCTAGACATTTGACTGCTAACCAGAAGGCTGGTGGTTCAAACCCACGAACCACTCCTCAGAAGGAAACTTGGGCAATCTACTTCCATAGTGATACTGCCCAGGAAACCTAAAGAGAGGTCGCTATGAATCAGATCCAACTCCATGGCAGTGTTTTTTTTTTTGTTGTTGTCGTTTTGTTTTATTTTATTGTTATTTTAATTTCATTTGTAACCTATGAGTAGATAACACTTCATGGGAGCTCTGGTGGCATGGTGCTTAAGGCATTTGAATGCTAACCAGAAGGCTGTCAGTTCAAACGCACCAGCTATTCTTCAGAGGGAAGACTAGGTGATCAACTTCCTTAGAGATACTGACTCAGAAACCAAAGAAGGCATCTCTATGAGTCAGATTCTACTTGAGGGCAGTGAGGTGTTTTTTTTTTAATTTTTATTTTTGAGATATATTTCAGTGAAAAAAACAATACAGGACCAACGTAGGTAAGAAAACTTTAAATATATTTATTACTATTTGTGATTTTTAAAATAGCAATTTTTAACTCAGTGATATGATTTTGACACAGTGGCTTCAGATATTGCAGCAATTGTGAGGCTGGCACAAGATCAAACAGTGTTTCATTCTGTGGTACATAGGGTCACTATGAGTTAGAGCTGATTTGACAGCACCTGACAACAACAACAACAACACAATTTTTAATAAGTGACTTACATTTTATATTGTTGAAGTATAACATTGCACAGATTTCTCAATAAGTCAATGTCAACTGCTCACCTGCTAGACATTTTCAGAAATATACAAATTCCTGATTCAACATTTTATTGATAAAGTTTATTGTTCTCATTATTATTATTGTCAGCATTCCTTTCTAACCACTTTATTTGCCTAATACCAACATTATTGACTCCAGAGAACACTCAAAATCTTTTATTAATCATCTTCTATGTCTGAGAACAATTATTCATCTCACAGAAATATTGATTCTATCATTTTCATAAGCCCCTGAAATGTCAATAAATAACAACACAGGCTTGATAGCCTTGGGCTATGAGAACAGCTGGTTTTACACAGAGCTCATTTTGGTCCCCAGGCCACACTTGATCCCTTAAGGAATCTGTTGAAGAATTTTTGGGTTTCTCTTTTGGGACAATTTCCTGTTACTGTGCAGCAGAGTAACATAGACACTGTAAACATGTAACAAGCTGGCACTTCTCTCTGTAATATTGCATGTACCATGAGATAGAAAATAATGCTTGTATTAATATAAGACTTAAAAATGAGAATAAATAAATAAATAAAATTATTAGATGAAAACCAGGATTTGAATGAAATCTTGCCCCAGACTCAAGGAAACAGGTCTTTCTCTCCTCTTTCACACTACATTGTTCTAAATTTTTGAGAATCCCAAAAGTAGCATAATAAATAGCATCATTCTCTTTCATATAGACTTCTCAATGCTATGCACATCCTCTTTCCCCTTTCTACTCCACACCACAATAAACAAATATACACTGATGGCTGTACTATACAAAGAAGAGTAAAATAAATGGATTCTATATGCAAATATTTTTTCAAGAACAAACTTGTCATAAAAATTGTCCATATATATAATTGTTTGGAACTTTTCCAAATTTATGTGCATTAATATCACTGACTTTATTAATTTATTTGATTTATATTGGAACTTTTTTTTTTTTTTTTCAAATAAAATAAGAGATCTACCTAAATACTTTTCTGTTAAGGTTGATTAAAAAGGGCAATGATAGAACATCAAAGTGACACCATTAGAGGTCTTACTATTTAATTTGTTTGATTCCCCCACTGTTTTAGGGGAATAACTTTCAGCATTTACTGGTTCTCAAAGTTTCTTTTCATTAATTTCAGTTACCTAAAACCATGACCTATTTTTTGTTCCTTATTCTTTGTCAACATAAATTAATGATGTTCAATTGATTTTAACCAAAATGCAATATTTATCATAAACTGTCTTTATAAATGAATTTCCAGTATCCAATTAGTCATTACACATGGACTTTTAATTTTTTTATCTTTTAGCTGCCATAGCATTTTATTGAAACATTTTTAAAACATTAGAAAAAATTACATATTTATAGATTTGATGCTGTTGTTAGTTGCCACCCACTAGGCTCTGATTCATAGCAACTCTGTGCATGAACAGAATGAAACTGCCCAGTCCTGGGGTCTCTTCAAGATCCTTGGTCTGTCTGAGTCCATTGTTCTGGCTTTTGTGTCAGTCCACCTCACTAAGTAATTTTCTTATCATCTCTGACTTTTTATGCAACATAATGTCCTTCTTCAGTGAGCTATCCCTCCGCACGATGGGCCTAAAATAAATAAGTAGAAGTCTTGGACAATATTCTGTAGTCTATTTGTTTTAATTTACTATCTTTCAGAAGTAGATCACCAGGTCTTTGTTCCTAATCTATCTTAGTCTGGAAGGTCCACTGAAAACTGTCCACCATGGAGACTACTGGTATTTGAAATACAAGTGTAATTTTCCATATCACAGTAACACACAAGCCATTATAGTATGACAAAGTAACAGGTAGGTGATGGGTTTATAGATTCACACCATAGACAGTCATTGTTAAAAAAAAAAAAAAAAAAAAAAGTATCCAGACTACTTTCTATACATTTGATAGAAAGATTGTTCAACCATTATTTCCTACATATATTTCAAATATACCTAATCTATAATTTTCTACATTTCTATTCATTCTACTGACATGTATCCTGGCAGCTGTGTGTTCCAAGACTTTGGCCAAGAATCAATTGACCTCACATCACGTGGTCATAAGTAATAGCAGTATTAAATATTTTTCCCACTAATACCTTCTACATAATTGCATTAGTTGCTTTTAGTACCTTGTAGAGGACACAAGGCAGCTCTGGTGGTACACTGCCTAAGGCATTTGACTACTAACCAGAAGGCTGGCAGTTCAAACCCACCAGCCACTCCATGGAAGGAAGGTTGGGCAATCTCTTTCCCTAGTGATACTGCCTGGGAAACCCAAGGAAAGGTTGCTATGTGTCGGATTTGACTTGAGGGCAGTGTGTGTGTGTGCATAGAGGAAAGCACTGTGTTTTGTAAGTGAGTCTTTTGCATGTGGTTTTTGAAAGCTAGCACTGATTTCATTACATTTGTACAGGCTCTTGAAAAATGGACATGTTATCAATGGTCAATTTTCAGATAAAACTTTACTCATTTTTCCATGGAATGCATCTGTTAGTAAATGAAAAGTGGCAAAAGCTGGAAGTACAAATTGAAGATCTACCAAACCTATTGTAGATTATTTTAATATAGCAAGTAATTATACTTTGTTAAAAATGATAAACTGAAAAAAGAAGAAAAAAAGATAACAGGAGCTCTGGTGGTATAGTGCCTAAGGCATTTGACTGCTAAGCAGAAGACTGGTAATTCAAACCCCCCAGCCACTCCTCAGAAAGACGATTGGGCAATCTACTTACATAGTGATACCACCTCGGAAGTCCAAGGAGGGGTCGCTATGAATTGGATCTGACTAGACCATAGTGAGTTTTTTTTTTTTTTCCTAATGTGTGAAACCAGACTGTTCTAGGAAACTGTGACATAGTCATCTGATCTTTTTGATAATTACAAATATTAAAAACAAATGCAATTTAATATGCAAGGTTAGATAATATACATAATTATCTGAGCATATAGACTGATGTAGTGAAAGCTTGTTTGGCATTTATACCATTCTATATAGGAGTTCTTGTAGCATAGTGCCTAAGGCAGTTGACTGCTAACCAGAAGACTAGCAATTCAAACCCACCAGCCACTCTTCAGAAGGAAGATGGGGCAATCAAGTTCCGTAGTGATCCTGCCTCAGAAACCCAAGGAGGGGTCATTATGAGTTGGTCCGACTCAACGGTACATAAAAACAACAACAAATATTGTTGCAAGAGCTCTGGTAGCATAGTTTCTAAGGCACTTGACTGCTAACCAGAAGGCTGGTGCTCCTCGGAAGGAAGGTTGGAAAATATACTTCTGTAGTGATATTGCCTCAGCAACCAACTCAACAGCACATAACAACATATTGTTGATATTTTTTAAAATTGCATTTATAATAAAGGTTCAGCAGTTGATATCTCAAACTTTTTTTTTTGAAATATATGTATTTCTATCTTATTTCTGAATTTAGCAATAAAACCGTGGAGAATATGTAAAGAATATAAACAGCTTTTAAATTAACTTTTATCTGACATACTGCCAAAGTAATAGAAGAATATATGACAAATAGTTAATCTTTACAAACTCTCCTGGAGACATAAGTCTGAACAACTTTAAAAAAAACGTGCAATATTCAGCTAATCTCTAGATAGTCCTTGGAGGGAAAGCATAAGATTTTTGTTTTTGAAATCACAATGACCCTTATCGTGTGAGGCCAAGGTGAAGGAATCAGATGTAAATCTTGAATTTCTATTCACGCACTGAGAGAAGGCAGATGGAACCCCACTACAGAGTCTGAATTTCTCTGAAGACTAAGACTCTAGACTGAGATTATGTCTACAAACAGCCTCTGACCTAGCTGCAAGGCACCTTCCTTGTGTTTGAACCATCGTCAAGCCGTTCCCTCAAGACCACTGGTAAAATGTAAATGACCGCAATCTGTAAGTTTGGATTCTAACCATTGAATTGACATTGCAATTATAATTGTTAATTTTGATTATCCAGTTCTAAATTAATATTGTGAACTCTTAAATGTCTGTCTTGCCATGAACACCCTATTATAACACAAATAACACATGTACTCTACAATTGTTTGCCAACCACTCCTTCCCTCCAGGAAGTATTTTTGTAAGCAGTGCTATGCCAATGCTTTCTTACATTTAATAAATAAATAATAATAATAATAAAAATAACCAAAGTGCATTTACAATGTATCTCCTGGAGGGGGGGAGTGGTTGGCAAACATATGTTGTAGAAGGTACATGTTATTTCTGTACAAATAGAGTGCTGTGCAGTAAACTACATATGTTTATGCATGCAAAATCTGAAACTATTTCTCTATGTTTAAGGCTAAAGTCCTACATGCCGACAGGTATTAAACTACATGGATTGCAAGGATGTTGTGAAGTTTAAAAATGTATGTTTGTAATGCAACATAATCATATAACTCATTTTTTTTTAGTTGATTCTGACTCATAGTGACCCTGTAAGAGAATCACCTCATAGGGTTTCCAAGGCTATAACCTTTACAGATGCATACTACCACATCTTTCTCCCAAGAATCAGCTGGTACATTCTAACTGCCAACTTTGGGTAAACAGCCAAGCATTTTAACCATTGTGCAAGTAGGATTCCTTTTACATTCATATAATAGATGTTTAATCAATGATAATTACTATATGTTTTAATTAAAAAAAAATAAAGAGAGATGAAGCATTTAAAAAGAGAAAAGAAAATCATCATATTCTAGTCTACTTTTTCAGATAAATTACTGTATCATTCTTTGGGATTTACTTTTCAATTTGATAAAGAAATTGTTTTTAATTCTTGAGTTTAAAATATGGCATGTTTCTCAAGATCTAGTTAAAGAAAAAAACTTCATGCAAGTTTAAGTTGAAGCAGAAGAAAATTTTAAAATGTCCATGAGACCCATAATATGACTGTGAGTATATCACACCTGAATTTAGAGACCATTTGAAGAAAAGATTTGAAGCATTGCACACCAATGAGTGACAGCCAGATGAGTTACCTGATGAGAAAAGAACATTGTTCAAGAGAAAACAAAACATCATTAAAATGACTGAAAATATAGAAAAGAACAAAATCGATGTCCAAAGAGTCTGAAACTTTCTTTTGAACAGAGAGTAGCTAAAGCAAGTGAAAGAAAGGATGAAGTAAAAGATCTAAATAGATTTCAAAAGACAGCTTGAGGTGAAAAAGTAAATACTATAATGAAATGTTCAAAGACATGTTACAAAACCTAAAGGGAAAAAACAACAACAACAACAAAAAAAAACCACTCAGAATTCCTCAAGCTGAAAGAACTGGAAAAAAAAAATCAAACCCTGAGTTGCAAAATTGAAAAATTCTATGTGCCAAATAATGTCTGATGCAGGAAGTGTCTAAAGGAAAAAGAGGCATTTCAGTAAGATGCCAGAATAGGCAAACAAGCTACAGAAACTCTCTGCAACAAAGCAATGAGAAATCAATTGAAACCAATACTGGAACACTGAGCTTTGAAGGGAAAGGTAAAGAAGTGTATTAAATACCAATTAATTGAAGAATCTGAATGAAAACAGCAAGTAAGGAGACAAAGAGAGCTGTGGACTGCCCAATGTCCTGAGTGCACAGCTATTTTGAATATTTCCCAGGAGAAACATCAGAATCATCTCTGTTCACTAAAGATTGCATGGACAAGGACTGCATTGGTGCTTGACAACCAGAAAGGAAAACAGTGAAGAAGGAGACAGACAGACCTATGGACTGCTAGCTGCTGTTCTAAAGGTGCAACCATTTTGGATATTTGCAAGTGGCATTTTAACTGGACAGTGACCTAAGAATAAGCTATGCTTACCTAGGACAGATAGGAGCTCTGGTAGCATAGTGCCTAAGGCACTTGACTGCTCACCAGAAGGCTGGCGGTCGAAACCCACCAGCCACTCCTCGGAAGGAAGGTTGGGCAGTCCTACTTCTGTAGTGATACTGCCTCGGAAACCCAAGGAGGGGTTGCTATAAGTTGGGGCAGACTCAACGGCAAACAACAACAACACCTAAGACAGCACAGGCAACAACAATGAAGTCTGATGAGTAGAAAAGTATGATACTCCTCTTGTCATTCTTATACCAAATACCTTCTTGGTGAACAGAGCTGTGGCCTTCCCCCACCTCCACTCACCTTCTTGACCAGCAGGAATTCCATTCTGGTTTGTGCCCTGACAGACCCTGGGTGCCATTTCCTGTCCCTCACCATTCTGCTTTTCTTTGTAAATTATTTTTTGTATCTTCCTCTTTCCTCCTTTTTTTTTTTTTTTCTCTATCTCTGTTTACCATCTCTGGTTCTTGTATTCCTTTCTTTATCTCTCTTCCTTTTTTCTGATTCCTTTTTTTTTTTCCCTTTCGGTTCTTCCCGTCCTTTGTTTTTCCTTTTTCAGTTTCCCCTATTTTTTTCTTTACTATTCATTATTTACTCTTGCACTTTTTTCTTATTCTTCTCTCTCTAGATATTGTGTCTTTTTTCCCATCTTTGTCTCATTATTGTTCCTTTGTCCTTTTTCTTTATGTTTCAAAAATTTTTCTTCTCATTTATTGTATTTCCTTTTTTGGGGGGGAGATTTTTCCTGTTTATTTATGTACTTTGAGTATTTTGTTCTCTTGTTTTTATTTTTTTTGCTTTTATTTGTTTGCTTGTTCTTGTCTAACTTGAGTGGGAGGCAGCAACCATTTCAACAGAACGCAACTGTACTTGAAACTCCAGCAGTGCCACCCACTGACTGAAGGCTACCACTTGCTTTTGAACCAATTGACCAATGACAGACAGCTACCACTACCAGCTTAACTCACTCTCAATTGCTCCTTAAAAACAGCTAACAGAGATCTGTGTTCACACACTCATTCTCTATCACATCCACCAGGAGACAGGTGGTGAGTGTCTAAGTGTTAACAAGTAGTGAATAGAGGAGTGCAGCATCCGGCTCACACAGATAAATCAAAATATATATATATATATTCTGTGGATAACACGAACATACAAGTACAAATTAAACATAAAAAACACAACATCACAATGTCTCAGACACAACAGATCATCACAGTCCAAACAAATAAGTAAGATAAAGTAGTAGAAACAAGGGACAAGGATAAAACTCAGAAAATATCCCTGAGGAAGAAGCAGTATTAGAATTTCCTGATAAGGAATTCAAATAATTATATCAGGGTATCTTCAACAGATTGAGAGACAGGTCAAGGAAAGCACTGAGAAGATCATAGAAAACAATGACAAAATTAAAGAAAACAGAGAAAAAAAAATAGAACAATTTACAAAAACAGTACTAGAACAAATTGACAAAATAAATAAAAAATTAGAAATGACACAAAAACAACAAATAGAAAACCAGAAGATAAATTCTGCAATTTCAGAAATAGATAACACATTGAAGGGATAAAGGAGTACAGTCAAATCAAAGGAAGAGAAAAGTAATTAGATTGAAGACAAATACATCAATACTACCTTGTTACATGATCAATCAGAAATATATATATATATATATATATATATATATATATATATATATATATATATATATACACACATATATATATATACACACACACACACACACACACACATATCAAAACAAAATGAATAAAGCCTAAGATTCATGTGGGATATCATCAAGAGGAATAACCTATATGTAATCAGAATTCAAGAACAGGAAAAGACAAATAAAATCAAAGAAAATATTGTTGAAAATTTGTTGGAAGGGAATTTCCCTAATATGATGAAACATGATAATATATCCATTCAGGAACTTTAAAGAACCCCAAATAGGATAGACTCAAAAAGAAAATCAGCAAGATATATCATCGGCAAACTTACCAAAACCAAAGACAAAGAAAAAATCCAGAAAGCAGCATGGGAAAAACAAAAGTTTACCTACAAACAGCAACAAATAAGAGTAAGGTCTGATTTCTTGGCAGAAGCCATGCAGGCAGAAAAGAAATAGGTTGATATATATATAAAACCCTAAAAGAAAAAAATATAAAAATTCCAACCAAGAATTATATACCAACAAAATTTCCCCTCAAATATGATGGTGAAACTAGATTTCTAGATAAGCAGATGTCAAGGGAATTTTTGAAACCAGACCAGCTTTACAAGTGATGTTAAAGGAAGTCCTTCAAAGAGAGAACAAACAACACCAAGAACAACTGATAATTAACACACTTGATGACATAATCCAGAAAACAACCCAGCTACAGAAGTATGAAAAGTAAAATAAGCTTCCAAGACATAAACAGGGAAGCAGAGACATCAATTTGTAAATATGGACAACTACAAACCAAAAAAAAGGAATAAATAGTGTAGTTACCAAATGTCTCAATGGTGAGGAAGGCAAGACAACTGTGACACAGAACAGACTGTTTTAAACTTGGGAAGAAAATAATAAAACACAGAGTAACCTCAAAAAAGTAATAACTAAAACTTTACATCAAAATTAAAAAGAGGCCACAAAGCAAGCCTTAATAAATTTAAAAACATTGAAATACTTCAAAGCATCTTGTAAGATTACAATGCTAACAAATTAGAAATCAACAATAGGAAGATCAAAGAAAAAAGAGCAAACTAATGGAAACTGAACAGCACCCTCCTTAAGAATGACTAGGTAATAGAAGAAATAAAAAATGAAATTAAAAAATTCCTGAATTAAATGAGAATAAAAGCACAATTCCTATTACAAATCAATTTAAAAAATCACAATTAAAATCACAATTAAAAAAAAAATGTCAGACTTCTTTTAGCAAGGTTGATTAATATTTAATTTTTATTATTGAATGTTTAGAAAAAATTGTTTTACTTTTCAAATCATTATTGGCCACTTATGCAAATTTTAGGATTTTTATCAAAATTTGAGAAAACTTTTATCTTATATGAACAGTAAGATATTAGGGCATTCCATTTTTTCTTGAGTAGTTATTAATAAGAATTACTCTTTGAATTAATGACTTATATTAACTAGTTCCATCAATGGCCTACTATAATCTGTTTTAAGTTTTATGCTATTGTCATTGCTGTAAATATTTTGTCATAAATCCAGAAGATATTTACATCTTTTTTCCCAAATTTAAAAAAAAAGAAAAAAGCTTGTAGCAGTGTATTGACAGGGAACTTTCAGAAATGCAAGCTGGATTCAGAAGAGGGTGTGGAATGAGGGATATCATTGCTGATGTCAGATGGACCTTTGTAGTAAGGAAAGAATATCAGGGAGATGTTCACTGTGTTTTAATTACCTATGCAAAAACATTTAACTGTGTTGACCATAACAAATTATGGATAATATTGAGAAGAATGGAAATTCCAGAACACTTAATTGTGCTCATGAGGAAGGTGTACATAATCCAGGAGGTTGTTGTTCAAATAGAAGAAGGGGATACTTCATGGCTTAAAATTAGGAAGGGAGTGCATCAGGTGAAGAAATTTTTTGAGCAATTACCTATATATATTTATAAGTATATAAATATATATATATATATATATATATATATATATATACACACACACACATATGCATACAGATGTACACATAATATACACATACTTCTACATGTGACTATCTTTTCCCATACTTATTCAATCTAGGCTCAAAGCAAAGAATACCAGAAAGATGTTTACTTATGTTTTATTAACCATGCAAAGGCAATTGATTGTGTGGATCATAACAAATTATGAGTAACTTTGAGAAGAATTGGAATTCCAGAGCACTTCATTGTACTCATGAGAAGCCTGTACATAGACCAAGAGGCTGTCTTGTGAAGGGAATACGGGGACACTGCATGGTTTAAAATCAAGAAGGGGGTGTGTCAGTGTTGTATCCTTTCACTATACTTATTTAATATATATGCTGAGCAAATAGTCCAAGATATTGGACTATATGAAGAAAAACGTGGCATCAGGTTTAGAAGAAGAATCATTAACAACCTACAATACACTGACGACACAATTTTGCTTGCTGAAAGTGAGGATGACTTGGAGCACTTACTGATGAAGATTCAAGAATACAGTGTGCATTTTGGATTGCATCTCAATATAAAGAAAATAAAACTCCTCACACTGGACCTATAAGCCGCAACATGATCAATGGAAAAAGATTGAAGTTGTCAAAGACTTCACATTGCTTGGTTCTACAATTGATACCAATGGAAGCAGAAGTCAGGATATAAGACAATATATTGCACTGGGCAAGCTGGCTGCAAAGGATCTCTTTCAGGTGCTGAAAAGAAAAGATTTCTCCTTGAGGACAAAAATGTGCCTGACACAAGCTGTGGTATTTTCAATTGCATCATATACATGTGAAAGCTGGACAATGAATAGGAAGACCAAAGAAGAGTCAATGCTTTTGAGTTGTGGTGCTGGTGAAGAATGTTGAAAGTACCACGGACTGATAAAAGAACTAACAGGTCTGTCCTAGAGGAAGCACAGCCGGAATGTTCCTTGGAGGTGAGAATGGCCAGACTTCGTCTCACAAACTTTGGTCATGTTGTCAGAAGGGACAATTGCCTGGAGAAGGATGTCATGCTTGCTAAGGTGGAGGGTTCCCAAAGGAGGGAAAGGGTTTCGACAAGATGGATTGACACAGTGGCTGAAACAATGGGCTCAAGTATAGCAAGAATCATGGAACTGTCTCAGGACCTGGCAGTGTTTTGTTCTGTTGTGCATCAGGTCACTATGAGCCAGAAATGATTGGATGGCACCTAACAACAACAATGGCTTCTTTGTGTTACAAAGGGAGAATTGAGTAGTTTCCATAGACTTTTGGTCACAAATTTTAAGATATTTAATATCTAATTCTTCCCAGGAAAAGTTTGCTGATCACTTTTGTAGAGTTAAAACACCAGAAATTTCCTTAAATTTGAAAATATGAAATAGCTGACATTCCCTCAGAGAGATAAAGCCACATTATGTGATTATATTTCTGCCATGGTTTTACTCTGTCAAGCCATGGGACTGTACCTCAGATGGTATCAAGTATTGTGTGCTTAGTCATTATATGGTAAATAGAGTGTGAGAGTAATAGAAATGGGCACATAAATGCCTTATAATATTGGAAGATTGCAAAGGTGGTTTACAAGGGACAACTTTTATACTTGAGATGTTAATGCTCATTGCAACATCTTGACTATAATAATATAATAATGAAAGTCAGAGCTACTGGTTTCAAGACTTGTAAAATAGATCCTCAGTACAAACTACTAAATTATGCAAAATGTGTGTGTTCTGAAGTGTGACCAGATAGGCTGTTAGGAAATTAACTCTCAACTACTTTTCCAGTTGGAGGCAACTGCTGTTTATCAAACACACAAACTCACCATATCCCACTATATTTTGCATAGAGAACAGTATCTTTGATAATTTTGGCATTGACAGCCAAAATGGTCATGAAAATTCAGTGTTTGTAGCCACTCAAAATAATTGTTCCACTGAAAATATGATGGAGAAGCTATAAAGGAATTTCATAGATTTTTCAAAGCACCGGAGCAATAAATGATCCCTCGTAATTCCTTTTTGAAACATTATTTTCTGTGCTTTGCAGCTCTCACTAGAAGAATGAAAAATATTCAGAATGTATTTATGCATTAAAAGAATATGGACATTCCTGGCCAAAGCACAGATGGTGAGAATTAAAGTTCATTCCCTGGGACGAGTTTCAATATATGAATAAGGAGAAGATGATAAATGATTTATAAAGAAGTTAACTCTACAGTTCTTTCTAAGAAATATGTGGAGCTATAATATTATCACCAGATAATTCTCCAAATTAATTTTCATAAATCTCTTTAAAGCTATTTTACATTTATTTTTTTATTGATATTTGGGTGAATGTTTACATAGCAAGTTAGGTTCCCATTTGATAATTGCCACGCAAATTGTTCAGTGATGTTAGTTAAATTGATCCCAATGTGTCAACATTCTCTTCCATTGTGTTCTGTCTGTTACCTTTCCAGTACTGTAGTTTGCTTGCCCCCTTATCTTCTCAAGTTAAATTTTGAATAACTTTTGACATTTATACCTCATGCTAAAGGTGTTTTAAGTTGAGCACGGAACTGGTGGATAATATCCCTTGTGTGCTACTCTGTTATTTAGCTGAAGAATGATCTCAGGGGATTGGCTTGGTTCTTAGTTTAGAGTATCTCAAGGCAATAATCTCAGGATCTTCTCTATTCTCTACTGTTGCCCCTTGTTTAGCTTAGTTTATTTTATTTTAAACAAAAATTTCAGTTCTGTTACACATTTTTCTCCTATTCTATCTGGGAGTATCTATTGTGACCCCACTGAGAGCAGTCAATTGTGGTAGATGGGAACCATGTAATTTTTTTTTTTTTTCTTAATGGTAAAAACATACAAAAAGACATTCATCAATATAACAACTTCCACATTTACAACTCAGTGACTGTTTTGGTTACCTAGTGCCACTCTGACAAGAATATACCACAAACGGGATGGCCTTAACAAACAGGAGTTTATTCTTACAATTTGGAGGCTTTAAGTCCAAGTTCAAAGTGCCACGTTTTAGGGGCTGGGTGAAAGCTCCCAGTTCCCTGGAGCTAAAGGTGTTTCTTCACTCAGAAAGCTACTGGCTGCTGAGACTGACAAGTCCAAAGGTGACAAGGTAAAAAGCACAGTCCTGATGTTACCAAAGCACAAGGCAGGCCATTAACTTAAATCCGTTGTAAATCCCAAGGTTGGCAGAGCATAGCAGGTTGCTGAGCAATGACACAGCTCCGTGCAGGGTCCAAGTGTCCATAGGCTAGAGACCATTACCAAGGCTTCTCCTTATATACAGGAAGCAGACCACATCGCAAAGGCAGCTACTCAGTTGCTTGTGGTAAATACCACTGCCAAAGAGGCAAGGAGGCCATATTTTCTGACCTCCTCTAATCCCACAAGAGGAAGACAGAATTACTATCAGTAGCCCAAGGCCCATTACTGTGAGGCCAGACATGCTACCTCACTCCAGCCCTTTCACCAAACCTGACACCAACCATTGCTCCTGCAGCACCCACCACCTCTCTGCTGGGTTTGATAATTTGCTGCAGTGACCACACTGAACTCACAGATTATGGGGTTTATTAGGGAAGTGGCAGGCTACAATTAAAGTTCAGGAAAAATGCTCAGCCCACCATCTCTCATCCAACAGTCTCTCACAGTCTCTCTCCTAGCAGTGTGTGCCTCTTGGTGTCTCTCTCAGCAATGCTTGTCTCTTGTATCTCCTTCCCAGGAGTGCGTGTCTCTCAGAGGGCATGTCTCTCAGGAGCGCGTTTCTCTCAGCAGCATGTCCTTCTCAACCAGCAATCAGAGAGAGTGCTCTTTTGACTTTAGGAGGCTTCCTTTTGAGCCTCGCAGAGTGGCCAAACTAAGCAATCATGACATCAGAATTCTAAGCACCTGAGAGAGATGGAACTTCCCAGAACATTGCTCCATGCGACTCCCAACAGAAACACCCCAGGTTAATAACTTTTACAATCAGAAGCTCCTGAGTTGCTCACAGCAAATTCCACCATGGAGTTTACAAAGACTTATGACTAGAAAAGCCATATCAGGTAATTTACTACACCACAACCACCATGGAGTTGATTGCCAGTCTCATC
Organism: Orycteropus afer afer; assembly: GCF_000298275.1. NCBI lineage: Eukaryota > Metazoa > Chordata > Mammalia > Tubulidentata > Orycteropodidae > Orycteropus > Orycteropus afer. Next base: position 1,134,433 of record NW_006921915.1, read on the forward strand.
ATGGGAAATAACTACCACCAGCTGCCCAGCCACTCAACCAGACCCAGCCAAGTTGACACACAAACATAACTACCACAGAAACATTGATTATATTTTTCATGTTGTGCCACCATTATTGCTACCTTTTCCAAAATATTCTACTGCCTACTAAAATAAACTCAATGCCCCTCAAACAAAAACTTCCTCTTTCTCTTACACCCTACCCAGGTAATCACTAATAATATCTGGTAACCAACAAAGAAAGTTTCCTTCCATATATAAACCTTTCCTTGACTTCTTACAATAGTGGAGTAATACAGTATTTGTCCTTCTCTGATTGACTAATTGCACTCAGCTTAATGTTCCCCAAGTTCATCCGTGGTGTGTGGTGTTTTGAAGATCCTGCGTTATTCTTTAGGGTTACATACTATTCCATTATGTGTACATACTACGATTTGTTTATTCATTCCTCAGTTGATGGGTACTTAGGTTGTAGTCATCTCTTTGCTATTGTGAATATTGTTGTGATTAACATAGATGTGCATTTATCTATTTATGTCCTGTCTCTCACTTCTTTAGGATACATACCTAAGAATGGGATTGCTGGATCAAATGGTATTTCCATTTCAAACTTTTTAAGGAATCACCATACGGATTTACACAGTTGTTGTATCATATTTGACTCGATGGCACATAACAACAGCAACAACTGTATCATATGGTCCCACCAGCAGTGTATGAGAGTCCCAATCTTTCCACATCCTCACCAGCATTTGCTATTTTCTGTCTTGTTGAACTTTGCTGTTAATGCTAGAGTGAGACGGTGTATGTCATTGTTGTTTTGATTTGCATCTCTCTAATGGCTGATAATCAGGAACATTTCTTCATGTTGTCTGCCTGAATATATTCTATGATGAAATATCTGTTCATGTCTCCTGCCCATCTTTAAATTGGATTTAATGTCTTTTTGATGTTGAGGTGTTGGAATTTTCTATAAATTTTACCAATAACTCCTTTGTTTGATATCCAATGCTGAATATTTTTTTTTCCCCCATTCTGTAGGTTCTCTTTTTATTCTTTTGAAGAAGTCATTTGATGCATGTAAAAGTTTGATTTTTAGAAAGTCGCAATCATCTAGTTTATCTTCTGCTATTTGTGCATCTAGAGTTATACTTGATAGTCTATTTATGCCTAAATTAGGACCCCTAAATTGTCCCTTTTTTTCTTTGATGAGCTTTATAGTTTTAGATTTAACACTTAAGTCTCTGATCCATCTGGAATTAGTTGTTGTTTATGATGTGAGGTATAGAGTTTTTTTCAGTTTTCTGTAAGTGGATATTCAGTTTTGCCAGGACATTTGTGAAAGAGACTATCTGTTTTCCATTAAATGGATTTTGGCACTTCGTCAATGATCAACTGATGATAGGTTGATTGATCTATTTCTGAGTTCCCAATTCTATCACTGGTCCATGTGTCTGTCATTGTACCAATACCAGGCTCTTTTGACAACTGTGGCTCTATAATAGGTTTTGAGATATGGCAACATGAGATCTCCTACTTTGTTCTTCTTCAATATTGATTTGCTTATCAGAGATCTCTTTCCTTTCCATATAAAATTAATGATTAGTTTTTGCACGTTTTTAAAGAATGTTGATGGAATCTGGATCAGGATTGCATTGAATGTCTAGATTGTTTTGGGTAATATTGACATGTTTACAGTGTTCAATCATCCTATCTGTGATCATGGAATGTTCTTCCATTTATGCAGATCTCTTATAGTTTCTTGAAGTAGTGTTTTGTAGTTTTCTTTGTATAGGTCTTTTTTGAGTTCCTGGTAAGATTTATTCCAAAATATTTTATCCTTTTTGTAGTTATTGTAAATCGTATCAATTTTGTTATTTCCCCTTCAGAGACCTCCTTGCTGGTGTAGAAGAATCTAGTTGATTTTTGTATGTTGATCTTGTATCCTGTCAGTATGCTAAATCTTTCAATAAGTTCCAGTGGTTTTCTTGCTGAGTCTTTTGGGTTTTCTATGTATGAGATCATATCATCTGCAATAGGGATAGATTTACTTCTTCTTTACCAACTTGAATGCTTTGATTTCCTTTCCTTGCCTTATTGCCCTGGCTAGGACTTCCAATACAGTGATGAATATAAGTGGAAATAGAGGGCATTCTTGTCTGTTTCTTGTTCTCAGGGAGGATGGTTTCAGTATCTCTCTATTGAGCTTAATGTTAACTATTGGTTTTGCCTATATGCCCTTTATTATGATGAGGACTTTCCCTTCTATTCCTATTTTTCTGAAAATTTTTATCAGGAGTGGATGTTGGATTTTATCAAACGTCTTTTCTAAATCTATTGAAATGGTCATGTTTCTTTTCATTTATTTTATTTATGTGATGGATTACATTAATTGTTTTACTAATGCTGAACCATCCTTGCATACTTGGTATGAATCCCAGTTAGTCATGATGTATTATTATTATTATTATTATTTTCATATATTGTTGGAGTCTATTGGTTAGGATTTTGTTGAAGGTTTTTCCATCTACATTCATGAGGGATATTGGTCTTTAGTTTTCCTTTCTTATGGTGTCTTTGCCTGGTTTTTGTATCAGGGTTATGCTTGCTTCATCCAATGAATTTTAGAGGATTTCATAATTTTCAATGTTTTGGAATAGTTTGATTAGGATTGGTGTCAGCTCTTCTCTGAATTATTACTAGAATTTTTCAGTGAAACAATCTGGGCCAGGGCATTTTTTTATTGTTGTTGGTAATTTTTTAAATGACCTGTTTAATTTTCTATTTTGTTATGGATTTTTTTCAAATTCTCTGCCTGAGTGTGTGTTAGCTTAGGTAAGTAGTATGTTTCTAGAAATCTGTCCATTTCTTCTGGGGTTTCAAATTTGTTGGCATACAGTTCTTCATAGTATCCTGATATTATTATTTTTATTTCTGTTGGCTGTGTTGTGACATCACCCAATTGATTTCTTCTTCAAGTTATTTGCATCTTCCTCTTATTTTCCTTTTTTAAGTTTGCCAGTGGTTTGTCAATTGTATTACTCTTTTCAAAGAACCAACTTCTAGTCTTGCTGATTTTTATATTGTCTTTCTATTTTATGTTTTATTGATTTTTTTATTATGATTATTATTTTTGCTTGAATTTTTAGTATTTCTTTTCTCTGTGACTGTAGTTTTTTTTTTTTTTTTTTTTTTTTTTCGGCATACGAGATGTCGAGCAG
>NW_006921915.1:1137753-1141908 GCF_000298275.1 Orycteropus afer afer
GTGTGCATTTTTTTTTTTTTTTTTTTTTCTGCTGCTCTTTTTCTAATTGTTGGAGATGTTGGGTTAAGATATTGATTTTGGCTTTCTTTCCTTTTTTTGATGTGTGAATCTATTACTGTATATTGCCCCCTAAATACTGCTTTTGCTATGTCCCAAAGATTTTGGTATATTTTTATTCTATTTTGATTCAAGGAATTTTTAAAATTTATTTTGGTTTCTTCAATTACCCAGTCATTTTAAAGACTGGTGTTATTCAGTTTTCATTGGTTTTCTCTTTTTCTATTAGTATTCTAATATATATAGCATTGTGATCTAAGAAGAAGTTTTTCAGTATGTCAATATTTTTTCAAATTTGTTGAGGCTTGCTTTTTGGCATAACATATGATCTATCCTGGAGAATGTTCCATGTGTGCTGGAAAAGACTGTATATTTTGATGTTGTTAGGCGAAGTGGTCTGTAGATGTCTGTAAGGTCAAGTTGGCTGATTAGTTTAGTTCTGCATGTTTATTGAGTTTCTTTCTAGTTATTCTATCTGTTATTGAAAGTTGTAAAGTCTCCTAATCTTACTGCAGAGTTATCTATTTGTCCTTTTGATTCAGTTAAAGTTGTATTTATTTCTATTGGCTCTCTTAAATTGGATGCATAAATATTTATCATCTTTCTGTCCTCTTTTTCAATTGACCTTTAATAATTACATAATATATTTCTTTGTCTCTTATGGTCATTTTTGTCTTCAAGTCTGTTTTATCAATAATTAATATGGTCACTCCTGCCATTTCTTGGTTTCCATTTGCTGGGTATATCTTTCTACAACCTTTGATTTTTAGTCTATTTTTATCTTTGTGTCTAAGGTAAGTCTATTGTAGACAACATATTGATGTGCCATACTCTTTTATCCAGTCTACAATTCTCCCTCTCTTGAATGGTGCATTTAATTCATTAACATTCAGTGTAATTATTTACAAGTATGAATGGATTGATTTCATTTTGTAAATGTGTTTTTTTCATAGTGTTGCTGATTTTGTTGTTCCATATAAATTTGTGTTGAATTAATTTTGCTTATGAGTTGTGTTATCATCTCTTTTGTTTCTATGTTTTTAGTGTTTACTAAATATTTATGTTTGTCCTCTCTTTTATTTTGATGCAAAGGTTTATTATTTTTCTATGAGGGTACCCTGTGATTTATTATTTTCTTCCCAAGTTTAAAACAGTCTGTTCTATCATGCAATTGCCTTGACTTCTTCACCATTTAGATGTTTTGTAACTACACTATTTATTCCCTCTGTTTGATTTGTAGTTGTCCTCATATACAAGTTGATGTCTGGTTCCCTGTTTACAGTCTTCTAAGTTTATTTCATTTCAGATATTTCTATAAATTGGTTGCTTTCTGGATTATGTCATCATATGTGTCAATCACCAGTTGTTGTCTCTTATTGTTGGTTCTCTATTGGAAAGACACCCTTTAACATCTCTTGTAAGGTTAGTTTGGTTTTAATAAACTCCCTTAATTTCTGCTTATCTGAAAATTTCATTTCACCCTTACATTTGGGGGGAAATTATGCTGGGTATATAATTCTTGGTTGCAGATTATTTTTCTTTCTTTCTTTCTTTCAGGGTTAAGTGTGTATCATCATATTGCCTTCTTGCCTGCATGATTTCTCCTAAGAAATCAGAGTTTAGTCTTATTGGTTGCCCTTCATAAGAATTTTTTGTTTGTTTGTTTTTCCTATGCTGCTTTCAGGATTCTTTGTCTTTGGTTTTGGTGAGTTTGATTATGATATGTCTCAGTGATTTTCTCTTGGGGTTTCTCCTGTTTGAGGTTCGTTGAACTTCTTGAATGAATATATTCTTGACTTTCATCATATGAGGGAAATTATCTTCCAATTAATCTTAACAATTTTCTCTGTGGATTTATTTTTCTTTTCCTTCTCTGAAATTCTAATTATATGTAGGTTATTCCTCTTGAAGGTATCCCATATGAATCTTAGGCTTTTACCACTTGTTCTAATCTTTTGTCTCATTGATCCCTTAACAAAGAATATTGAGGTATTTGTCTCCAATCTCAGTAGTTCAGTCTTCCATTGATTTGATTCTACTCTTTGCACCTGCAATGTGTTATCTATTACTGAAATTTTAGAATTAATGATCTAGATTTCTATTTGTTGTTTTGTATCATTGCTAATTTCTTGTTTATTTTGCCAATTTGTACTTATATTTTTTTCCAAAATTGTTGTAGAGTTTATTCTGTATTTCCTTAATTTCTTCAGTGTTTTCCTTGATCTTGTCAGTGTTTTCTTTGATCTGTCTCTCAATCCATTGAAGGCACCCAAATATATATATATTTTTAATTTCTTATTGGGGAGTTTCAATGTGTTTTTTTCCTGAAGGATGTTTTCTTCATTTTTATCCTGGTCCTTTTTGCCTACCACTTTATCTAGCTTCTTTGTTTGGACTGTGATAGTCTGTTGTCTCTGAGACATTGTGGTCATGTTGTATTTATGTTTAATATATGAAAGAGAATGAAAGTGTGTGCACAGATCTCTGTTAACTGTTCATAAGGAGCAGTTGAGGGTGAGTTGAGCTGGTATTGACCAACTTGTATTATTGATCAATGGGTTCAAAAGCAAGTGGTGACCCTCACTCAGTGGATGGAGATAGATGAGGTGCAGGAATGTTTGGGTTGTGTTGGAACAGTTGTCTTCTAGTTAGTTAGACAAAATAAATACAAAAAAAAGAAGGAAGAAAGAAAAGCAAGAGAACAAAAATTCAAACTGCCCAAACAAACAGGAACAGTCACAAATAAAAAAAAATGCAATAAACAAGAAAAAAATTTTCAAGATTATTTAAAAAGATAAAATAAAGTTAATGAGGAAAATATAAAAAAGAAAAATTACAGTATCTGGGGAAGGAGGAGTGAGAGAAAAGAACACATGTAAAAGACCTGTAAAGAAAAAATTAGAAAACTTGAAAAGGGAGAACAAGGGATGGGAAGAATCAAAATTAAAAAAAAGAAACAATAAAAGGGAAGAGACAAAAAGAAAGAAGGAGCGAGAGAGAGAAAAGAAAGAAAGAAAGAAAAAAAGAAAGACAAAGAACCAACAAGCGATGGGAAATAGGGGAAAACTGCATAAAGGAAAGAAGATAAAAAGAATAATTTTAAAATAATCAGAAACAAAATGGTGGGGAGTGGGGCATGGCACCTAGGTTCTGTCAGAGCATAGACCAGAATGGAATTTCTGCTGATGAAGAAGGTGGATGAAGGCGGAGGATGGCCACACCTCTGTTCAACAGGAGTGTGTGGAATCTAATACTAAGAAGTGGAATTATCATAACTTTCCAGTTGTCAGCCTCCTCTCTGGGTGCCTGTGCTCTCTTTGGCATGTGAAGTCCACTCCTATATCACTATCTAGGTAAGAGCACCACTTGCATATATTCAAAATGTTCACTCCCAAAACTTGTGAATATTCAAAATGCCTATGCTTCAGTCCAGCCACTGGCAGTCTACGGGTCTGTCTGTCTCCTTTACTGCTTGCCTTTCTGGTTGTCAGGCACCAATGCAGTCCTTGTCCATGTACTTCTTAGTTTGCAGAGATGATCCAGTTGTGAGAATTTTTGTTTTCTTTATGTTGAGGTGTAATCAACAATGAAGACTATAGTCTTTCATCTTCATCAATAAGTGTTTCAAATCATCTTCACTTCCATTATCCCATGAGACCCTGGACCTAAGCTTAAAAACATAGAAATCAAATCTGTAATGTGTTTGATTATGTCTGTGGAGTATCCGTTTTCTGCCTTCAATGAATAAATATACCTGAACCTATATAGTTGTATCTTCAAATACCAATAGATAATCTTATCTGTTCTCAAACTGTGGTCACTCCTGTCCCTACTCATGTACCAATATGCCTATTGTCATCTGTTGTTGTTGTTGTTGTTTTTAAGTGCTGTCAAGTCATTTCCAACTCATAGCGAACCCATGCACAGCAGAACGAAATACTGCCTTATCCTGCACCAGCCCCACAATCCCTACTATACTTGAGCTCATCATTGCAGCCACCGTATTAATCCATCTAGTTGAAGGCCTCCCCCTCTTTTGTCGACCCTCCACCCTACCAAGCATGACATCCTTCTCCAGGGAATGGTCCCTTCTGACAA
>NW_006921915.1:1142969-1144397 GCF_000298275.1 Orycteropus afer afer
CAGTCAGTTGGCCAAGTAGCTGTCTTCCAAATCTCTTGGCATAACTGAGTGAGTGCCTCCAATAGGGCATCTGTTGTATTTTCAAATGCCAATAGATAATTTTATCTGTTCTCAAACTGTGGTCACTCCTGTCCCTACTCATGTAGCAATATGCCTGTCATTGTCTACATGTATTCAAACCCTTGTTTTCACTTTGGTTGTGTTGTGTTCTATATCCACATTCTGTGCTATTTTTCCCATCACCAGAATAAAATAAAATAAAATAATTAATCTCTATGATATAAAGTATATTTACCCCTCTTTTCTTCTCCCTGATAACCATCAATGAACATTGATCTTTCTCTATTTATCTATTCTTCTTTTATAAAAGATGATCTTTCAATATTTGTCCTTTTATGCTTTATTTTTTCAACCTAGCATTATGCCTTTCAGTCTGTCCATGTCATAATATGTTTTTATTCTTTATGGTTGTGTAGTGTTCCCCTGTATGTGTGAACCACAGTATGCTTATCCATTCATACACTGATGGACACTTTAGTTGTTTCCACGAATTTGCTGATGAGAATAAAGCAGGAGTGAACCTAGGTGTGCCTAGATCAGTTTCTGCATTTATTTTTAAGTTTCTAGAGTATACATCAGGAGCTCTGGTAGCATAGTGCCTAAGGCATTTGACTGCTAACTAGAAGACTGGCAGTTGAATCCCACCAGCCACTCCTTGGAAGGAAGATTGTGCAATGTACTTCCACAGAGATACCACCTCAGAAACCTAATGAGGGGTGGGTCACCATGAGTTGAATCAACTTGATGGCAGTGAGTATGGTTTTTTCTTTGGTTTACAGTATATACCTATGAAAGGGATTGCTTGATCATAGGATAGTTCTGTTTCTAGCAGTTTGAGAAAGCATCATGCCAGCTTTTTTTGTTTTGTTTTTAAGTCAGTGTCATTTTATCCAGGTTAAGCTAATGTCTTGTAGCTTTGATTTGCATCTCTCTAATGATAAGAGGTTCAAACCCACCAGCCACTCCTCGGAAGGAAGTTTGGGCAATCCCACGGCAATGTGATACTGCCTCGGAAACCCAAGGAGGGGTCACTATGAATCGGGGCTGACTCAACGGCAAATAACAACAATGATGAGAGACAACTCAGGGACGCCCAAAGCAGCAGGCCAGAAGAGCAGGAGAAAGGGGACTAAAAGACAGGAAGCCAGAGAGAGGAACAGCCAGCCACAGGGACCCAGGTGGAGGTGATACGAGAGGTCTCCAACAGCAGGACAAACTTGTCTGTCGGTTTGTCCTACTGTGGCGACATGTAGATGTGAGTTTTGAGGCTGAGCCTCTGGTGTTTAAAACCCAGAGAAATGCAACTGGTGCACAGGTAACAGCCCAGCTTATAGACTGAGACAGACGAGGAAGAAGGAAGAGGCCATC
>NW_006921915.1:1147211-1155259 GCF_000298275.1 Orycteropus afer afer
CTAACCATTTTTTAAATCTTGGTGTGAATAACTCTGGTAGTGTAGTGCCTAAGGCAGTTGACTGCTAACCAGGAGGCTGGCAGTTCAAACCCACCAGCCACTCCATGGAAGGAAGGTTGAGCAATCTACTTCCATAGAGATACTGTGTCGGAAACCCAAGGAGGGGCCACTATGAGTCGGATCTTACTCAGCAAATAACCACAACAATGAATAACACTAGATCATGGTTTATGATTTTTTGATATGTTGCTGAAATCAGTTAGCTAGAATTTATTGCACTTATATTCATAAAGGATATTGGTTCATAATTTTCCTTTTCTATGATGTCTTTGACTAGTAAGTATCTTTCTTATTTTTGCTTCATAGAAGGAGTTCAGTAGTGTTTCTTCCTCTTCTGTTTCTGGAAAGACTGAATAGGATCAGTATCAACTCTTCTCTGAATTTTGGCTAAATTCTCCAGTGCAGCCACCTGACCCTGGGCGTTTATTTTGTTTGCAGTTTTTTTTTTTTTTTTCTTTTATGATATCTTCAATCTCCTTATTTATAATGGGCCTGTTTGCATTTTATGCCACTGTTTGTGCTAGATTCAGTAGATAATGTGTTTCTAGAAATTTGTTCTTTTTATTTAGGTTTTTACTTTTATTGGAGTACAATTTTTCATAGAAATTAGTTGTGACCTCTTTATCTCTGTTTGAGAGGCTGCCACAAATCTCATTTCTTAATTTGCTTATTTATCTCTTCTTTTTTTTTTAATGTAAGTATATCCATTGCATTTTATTGATCCTTTCAAAGAACAGATTTTTGGTTTGGGTTTTGATGATTCTATTGTTTTTCTAATTTCTATTTTGTCTATTTCTTCTCTGATCTATATTATTACTTTTTTTCCTGGTAGCTTTTGTCCTTTTTTTATTTGTTCAAGTTATCAGTTTAAGTTAATGATTTTTTTAAAAAAATTTTTTTAGATATTTATTACTATGAGTTTCTCTCTGAGTACTGTTTTTGTTGTGTCCTAAATGTTTTAACATGCATTTCATTTTGTTTTTTGCTTTTTCTTTTCCTAACTTTTTTTTAATTTCACCTTTTTTTCTTCTATGACCCAATAGTTTTTTTTTTTTTTTAATATCATATTATTTAGTTTCCACTAAATTATTTTTTGTTTCCTCATTTTTCCTGTTGCCCATTACTAGTTTCATACTATTGTTGTTGTTGTTGTTAAGTGCCATCGAGTCATTTCCGACTCATAGCGACCCCATGCACAGCAGAACGAAACACTGCCCGATCCCGCGCCAGCCCCACAATCCCTGCTATACTCGAGCCCATCATCGTAGCCACTGTATCAATCCATCTCCCTGAAGGCCTCCCCCTTTTTCGTCGACCCTCCACCCTACCAAGCATGACAGCCTTCTCCAGGAAATGGTCCCTTCTGACAACATGACCAAAATAGGTGAGACGAAGTCTGGCCATTCTTGCTTCCAAGGAGCATTCTGGCTGCACTTCCTCCAGGACAGATCTGTTAGTTCTTTTAGCAGTCCATGGTACTTTCAGCATTCTTCACCAGCACCACAACTCAAAAGCATCAACTCTTCTTCGGTCTTCCCTATTCATTGTCCAGCTCTCACATGCATACCAGGTGATTGGAAATATCATGGCTTGTGTCAGGCGCACCTTAGTCCTCAAGGAGATATCCTTGCTCCTCAGCACTTGAAACAGTTCCTTCACAGTTGACTTCCCCAATGCTACGTGTCGTCTAATGTCCTGACTGCTGCTTCCGTTGGCATTGATTGTAGAACCAAGCAACGTGAATTCCTTGACAACCTCAATCTTCTCTCCATTGATTGTGATGCTGCTCATTGGTCCAGTTGTGAGGATTTTTGTTTTCTTTATGTTGAGATGTAATCCATACTGCAGACTGTATTCTTCAACCTTCATCAGTAGGTGCCTTAAGTCATCCTCACTTTCAGCAAGCAAAGTTGTATCGTCTGCATATCTCAGGTTAATGATTCTTCCTCCAATCCTGATACCACATTTTTCTTCATATAGTCCAGCTTCTAGGATTATTTGCTCAGCATACTTTGTTGTTTTCATTTCTAAAAAAAATTCCTTGAGACTTGTTTTGTGTTCCAGCATATGGTCTTTTCTGGAAAATCATGCATGTGTACTGGAGAGGAACATGGACTGTAATGCTACTGGCTGTAATTTCTATATACATCTGTTATGTCCACGTGACTTATGATTTTGTTTAATTTCTCAGTGTCCTGAGTGATTGTCTTTTCTATCTATAATTGAAAGTGGTATGTTGAAATCCTTTACTGTTAGTTTGAAATTGTCTGTTTTTCTTTTTATATTAGTATTCACTTCATATATTTTGGCACATAGCTGATAGGTGCATATATATTTATATTTGTTATGTCTTCTTGATGGATTTAGTCTTTTATTATTACATATTGTTCTTCTTTATCTCTGATACTAGATTATAATTTAAAGAATATTTTATTAGCTGTAAGTATGGTCACCCTGTTCCTTTTTGTTTACTGGTAAAATGAGATATTTTGTCCATCTTTTATTTTCAGTCTGTTTGTGTCCTTATCCAAGGTGTGTTTCTTGCAAATACTGAAAGGATAGATGTTTTGGTTTGTTTTTTTCTCTTTTTAAAATCTATTCTGGAACTGTTGGACTTTTGCATGGAGCATTTACATCAATTATGATTAAGGTTATTATTGAAAAGGAATTATCTTCCTCACTTATTTTGCTTTTTATTTTTTCAGTGTTTCTTATGTTCTCTATTTATTTATTTATTTATCTGTTTTTGGTTGTATTTGGTTGCTTTCTTGTGATGAGTCTTTCTGCTAAATTTGTTCTTTTCTTCTTCACGTCCCTTCTTGATGATTTTTTAGTTGTTAACATATACATTACATTACATAACTTATAATTGCAATAGTGTTTAACAGATGAACATAATTTAACACACAACTTTCACATATTAAATCTATTTCTGATATACTCCTCCTTCCCTCATTGTTGCTATGTCTCCATTAACATCAATCTCAAAAAAAATTCACTACCATCGACTCCTTCCCTCCTTGGGTTTCCGAGGCAGTATCCCTAAGGAAGTAGATTGCCCAATCTTCCTTCCGAGGAGTGGCTGGGGGGTTTGAACTGCCAGCCTCTGATTAGCAGCCAAATACCTTAGGTGCTATACCACGAGAGCTCCTATTAACATCAATATAAAACCTATATTCAATAATTTACTGCATGCTTCTTTCTTTCAAACATGATGTTATATTATTTCTGGGATTTAATTACTGAGTTTAGTTCCTGAAAATATCATATACTTTTTTTCCTTTGATTGCCCATGTTGCTGCTTTTTTTTTTTTTTAAGATCTCGCTTTGGCTCTATTTATCTCTCTATCTATCTATTTATTTATTTTCTCCCACTGCATGGATATGAATAGGAGCTCTGATGGCAGAGTGCCTAAGGCATTTGACTGCTAACCAGAAGGCTGGTGGTTCAAACCACTAGCCACTCCTCAGAATGAAGACTGGGCAATCTACTTCTGTAGTTATACCTCCTCAGAAATCCAAGGAGGAGTCACTGAGTCAGATCCAACTGGACCGCAGTGAGTTACAGATATGAGTATTTAATATTCTTCTTTCCTTTTGGAGTGTTGTCTTGAGTAATACTTGCACAACTGCTCTGTTAACAGCAAATTCCCAGTGCTTTTGCATGTTCAGGAGTGATTTATCCTTAGTTTTTGAATGACAATTTAGTTATCTAAGAAATTCCTCGTTGGCAATTGTTTTCATTCATTATTTAACATGTCATTCCATTGTTTTCTGGCCTCTAGAGTTTCTTGGGAGAAATTCACATTGATTTTTATGAAACACCCATGATATTTATGCTGTATTTTTCTCTTATTGCTCATATAATTATCTCCTTCTCTTTGGCTTTCAGAATTTATTAGAATTTGATGCAGAGTTGACCTTTTATTGTCTCTTCTGATAAGAGCTCTTGTAGCTTCCTTTATTCATAAGTTTTTTCTTTGTTGAGATCTGGGAAATTCTTTGTGATTATCTCTAGAAACCTTGTTCCTGTGCCTTTTTTTTGTCACAGTGCTCTGGGATTCCACTAATTCTAATGGAGATTTCTTAATTGAATCTCATATTTCCTTTGTGTTTATTTGCTTTTGTTTGTTCATTTCTATTGTTTCTTTGAGACTTGATAACCTCATTTCTATTGTCTTCTAGTTCTTTTATTCTATCTTCTGTCCATTCAACTCTACTATTTGGTGTGTCTCTTGATTTTTGTAATTCAGATGCTTTGTTCTTCAGTTCCAATATTTTTGTTTGTTTGTTCTCTCTCTCTCTCTCTCTTCCAATGGTTCCACTTTCTTTGTTGAGTTTTCATTTGTTCCTCCATTTGTTTCCTGATCTCTACTAGTTTATTTTTTGTGTGCTTTTTATTTCCTTTAAACATAATTGGCACCATAGTTGGAAAATTATCAATTCTTTGCATTCTGGCTTCCATAGAAAAACATATCCTCTTGTTTCTGCTTTGCTTTTGATTGTTGCTTGTTATAATTTTGTGTGTCCTACTGTTTTTGTTAGGGAGCTCTGGTAGCATAGTGCCCAAGGCACTTGACTGCTAACCAGAAGGCTGGCAGTTCAAACCCAACAGCCACTCCTCAGAATGAAGAAGGGCCAATCTACTTCCATAGTGACACTGCCTCGGAGGAGTTGCTATGAGTCGGTCTGACTCGACGGCACATAATAACAACACTGTTTTTGTTAAGCTATATATATATATTTCATCTATTCCTATTTTACTTCAAATTTTGTATTCCATGTTTTGTGGGAAATTTTCCTTATAGGGTGCCTTCGTGATACAGCAGTCAAATGACTGAAAGACTGAAAAGATGGGACAGCAAACTCCACAAAGACTCACAGCCATGCAGACCCCATGAGGCAACTTCATTCTACCCCACAGGGTCTCTGATTTGAATGAACCCCAAAAGCTGGGGGTTTTATATTGGCTTCTGAGAACCATTGAAAGGCTTTTATTCTTAAGGGTTTTTGTTTGTTTGTTTGTTTTGTTTTTTTTCCCAGTGATGATTTAGGAATTAAGCTGGTTTTAGAAACAGATGATTAGGGGTGCTCTACTTTTCTGTGTCAAATGTGGGGAGCTCTCTATGCCTTTCCTTCACAAACACACCAGCATGGTGCCCCTCTGTGAATGTTCATTTCTGATGCCTGTCAGTCTGAAGAATTCTTTTCATCCTGCTCTTTCAGTTTCTCTGAATTCTAGTGCTCATCTGTCTTGGACCTCAATGAGATTCAACAGCTCTCTTTACTAGCTCCACAGTCTTCTTTCACTCCTTTTCAATGGCAAAGCCTGTGAATTCCCATGGCCAATTTGCTCCACCCTAAAACATTTAGACTTGAGCTTACTCAGATCATACTCTTTTTCTGTGTTCCCTGTGTTAGGTATTTCCCAGCCTTCTCCCAAATTTGGTTCAATGAGCACTCACTCCTGATGTTATCAGGCAGATTCTCCCAACTTCTGTGCCATCCCCCTTTTTTGCTTCCCTGCTTTTGGACTCACCCCATCTTCTCAACACTTCAGCTGCCATCCAGAGTTCAGAGATCTCAGTCTGTGCTTACTTTTATTCGTTGTTCAGTGGATTAGTTGCTAGGGATGTCAAAGAGAGTGTTGAGTTACTTTACTGTCTGGTTCTGCCCTAGTTACATTTATGCTTAATGTATAAAATTGTTAACGTGTATACACACCATTTTAAAATAATTGACAAAATATGGCACATCAAATAAAAAATAAATTACTTATATTAAAATAATTATTGCATTATATTTAATGTTTTAACTGCATTCTTGCTGTTAAAAATAAATGTTATCTCTGTACATTAAATCAGTCCCTCTCAATTACTAATGTTCAATCTAGGATCAGAGTCAGCATTTCTGTGCCATGTTTAGTCTCAGATTCAGGTACATAATTTTTGTTTGGTTATTTGTTTGCTTCCTTAATGTCAAAACTGATACTCTAATTTTTGCATTAAATAATTTGGAGTAACCATTGACATATTTATATTCTATGTTAATATTGCCTTTCATAAGTTGATATGACTTACTAACTTTGCAGCTGGCATTGGTTTTGGAAAGAAGAATGCTACTTGTGGTACACAGAACTCTAAGATGACTCAAAATGTACAAGTTCTTGAAAAATTGCAATCCATAAAGTGGTGTCTAGACCTCTGAATATGATGACAGAATATGTCCATTATAATATATTTTACAGTTGACTTTTTTAAAAAAGAGGATTATCCTGGGTGTGTTACCTAATCAGGGGAGAACTTAAAGGATAATATTATTTTTTCCAAAAGAGATTTAAAGTCAGAATGATTCAAAGTATGGAAGGAAAATAGGGGGAGCACATTGCAGTGGATGATATGTGGTTCTAAGAGCTGAGAATAGTCCCAGGTGACAATCAGCACAAAAGTAAGAACCTCAGTCCTATAGTCACATGGAATTGAATTCTGTTCTTACTGTGTCCATGTGAGCTTGGCAGAAATTTTTGAGCCCCAGATAGGAACAAAGCCCAGACAGCATCATGCTTTTTTTTTTGTGAGACCTTGAGCAGAGAATCCAACCCCATTATACCTGGACTTGTGACCTACCCGTAGGACAGTTAGCTAATGAATAAATATTGTTTTTAAATTGCTAATTTTTGTGGTAATTTATAATGTAGCAAACCAACATTAAAATAATACTTCTTAATTTCACAAGTTGTTTCCATAAAGACCTACTATGTATGTTGGGCAATCTTACTTCTGTAGTGATACTGCCTCAGAAACCCAAGGAGGGGTTGCTACGAGTCAGGGCTGACTCGATGGCACATAACAACAACAAAAACAACATGTATCAGAAAGTATCAGTATTGGAGAATATAAATATGAACACAACTCTGATCTACAGGTTCTTAGTGTTAGTGACAATACATTCCAACTCTGTTATTCTGAAAATACTATCTCATTTAAGCCTCAAATTAATCTTGTAATCTAGCTAATATTAACTCCTTTTGTGAATGTTTCAGTTTTAGAAAAGCCATAATGTACAGTTTTAGAAAGCTATGATAGTTGTGGAGTGTCAAAGCTTCTGTGCAGATCCAGATAATTCCAGGGTATCTTCCCTTATGCTTATTGCTAACATGTTAGTTGGTCATAATAGAATAATAGAGATAACAAAATGGGAAAGATAATTTATTAAAATCTTAAAACATTTATGAAAAGAATGTGGCAATTTTAACTACTAATGATTTGGAGAAAGTATTGATCTTGGAAAATAAATATTTAAGACTGTTTGTGAAAGTGGGTTTTGATTAAATTGTGACTGTTGGAGTTTGAGATAAATTTTATTTCATCATAATCTGTCTGAAATTAATGATAAATATTAAGAATCAATGGGTCAAATTAAACTGACACTACTACCACAAAAAAATGACCTGATAAATGTATGTGTGTGTGTGTATATATACAAAAAAAAAAAAAAAAGAACTGCCGTCGAGTCAGTTCTGACTCATACTGTCCCCTCCTTGGTTTTCTGAGATGGTATCACTATGGAAGCAAATTGCCCATATATATGTGTGTGTGTGTGTGTGTGTGTGTGTGTGTGTGAATGCAGTCTTTCTGGTGCACCATGGCTGATTGCTCCAAGGAGGCATATCTCTGTAGTGTAGGTGGGTGCATCACCCTGGGTTGGGTGCTCTGCATGTAAATTTTTCTACTGTTAGGCTGACAGCCAGTCCTTGGGAATGAAGACTATCCCAGGCCCAAAGTTTATTCCAGGACCTTAGTCTTGGGGTTCCAACAAAACTCCATGCCACCAGTAATTATTGTTGTAGCACAGAGTAGCAGGCCGGAAGAGCAGGAGGAAGGGGTGGAACCCAGGAAGCCAAAGAGAAGAGTGTTCAGCCAGGGAGCAGTTTAAGCATAGGCACTGAAACAAGGCGGGCTTGTGCTTACTCACTGATCTGCACTGAA
>NW_006921915.1:1159366-1175045 GCF_000298275.1 Orycteropus afer afer
TTTTTTTTTTTTTTTTAACTCTTCTTCACTTCAGATGAGATGAGACCATTAAATGCATCTTAGATGATTGCTTGAAAGCTTTTAAGATCCCAGTTGCTACTTACCAAATTAGGTTGTGAAACAAGATTTTTATGTATTATGTTATGCCAGTTGAGCCTGGTGTCCCCCAATACTATGGTCCTGAGTTGGCAGACCTGGTGATTCTCTGTCCCAAAGTGTTTGTCTATCTCTGAGGGATTACTCCAAGTCTGTTTTCTGTTGCCTCTGTGTGTGGCCCCCAACTAGTCCAAAATTTCCCCTTTCCATTCCCTCCATCCCTAGTAACCTACTTTGGTCGTTGAGGTTGTGTGTCAACTTGGCAGGGCCTAGTTGAGTGGCTGGGCAGCTGGTGGTAGATATTCCTCCTGATGAGACTGGCAATCAGCTCCATGGTGGGGTCTACTACAAGCAGCTGTGTAGCTGCTTTAGGGATGTGGTTGGCTTCCCATGTATAAGAAGCAGCTTTTGGAATGGTCCTTAGTTTTTGGTATGCTTGAACTCTGCAAGTAGCCATGTCATTGTTTAGCAGCCTGCCATGCTCTGCTGAAGTTGGGACTGTCAATGGACTTGAATTAATGGCCTGCCATGTGGTTTGGTAACATCAGGACTGTGGCTTTTTATTTATCAACCTTGGGCTTGTCAGTCTCAGCAGCCAGTAGCTGTCTGAGTGAAGAAAAGCCTCCAGCTTCAGTGGTTTGGGAGCAGGAGGCAGAGCTGTAGGCCAAGGTTGAGGGGCTTTCACCTAGCCCCTAGAGCCTGGCACTTCGAACTCTGACTTAAAGTCTCCAAATTATAATAATAAATTCCTGTTTGTTAAAGCCATCCCATTTGTGGTATATTCTTGTTAGAGTGGCACTTAGTAACTAGAATACCTATAAAGTGAGTTCCCTTCCCTAAGCAAACCCTTCCTGAACTTTTTACAGTAATGAGTTCATACAATATTTGTCCTTCTGTGATTGACTTATTTCACCCAGCACAAGGTCCTCCAGATTCAGCTACGTTATGAGTTGATTCATGTATTCTTTATTATTCTTTAATGTAGCATAATATTCCACTGTGTGAATGTACCATAATTTGGTTGTCCATACATCTGTTGATGGACATTTAGATTGTTCCCATTTCTTTGCTAGAGTGAATTGTGCTATGATGAACATATGTGTGCATATACCTGTCCATGTCCTGTCTCTTACATCTTTAGGATCTATTTCTAGTAACAGAATTGCTGGTTCGAATGCTGTTTTTGTTATTTCTAGTTTTTTTTTTTTTTAGGAAATGTCATATCATTTTCCACAGTAGTTGTACCATTTTACAGTCCCACCATCATTGTATGAGAGTTCCAATCTCTCCCTAATCTCGCCAATATTTTTTGAACTTTGTTGTTATTGCTGGGGTGGGACAATATCTCATTGTTGTTTTGATTTGCATCTCTCTAATGGCTAATGATTGTGTGCAATTTCTCATGTGTTTGTTGGCTGCCAGCATATCATCTTTAGCGAAGTGTCTGTTCATGTCCCTTGCCCATTTTTGAATTGTATTGTTTTTCTCTTTGGTGTTGAGGTGTTGAAGTTTTCTATAAATTTGGGAGATAATTCCTGTGTCAGATATGTCATAAGTGAATATTTTCTCCCAATGGAGAATATAGTTCTCCTTTTACCCTTAAGGATTAGTCTTTCAATGTGCCTAATAGTTTAATTTTTAAAAGTTCCCAGTCATCTAGCTTCTCTTCTAAATCCTGTGCATTCTGAGTGATGCTTGATCGTCTATTTATGCCATATATTGGGGCCCCTAGATTTCCCCCTATGAGCTTTATAGTTTTGTGTTTTACATTTAAGTCTTTCATACAACTTGAGTTTGTTTTTTGTGTTTGGGGTGAGGTATGGGTTTTATTTCATGTTTCTGCAGGTGCATATCCAATTTTGTCAGCACCATTTGTTAAAGGGGTTATCTCTTTCCCATTTAATGGGTTTTGGTCCTTTGTCAAAAATAAGCTGTCCACAGATGGATGGGTCTATTTCTGGGTTTTCAATTCTGTTCTTTTGGTCTATCTTTCTAAAACTATACCATGCTGTTTTAACTACTGTGGCTGTGAAACAGGTTTTGAGGTCCAGGAGTGTGAGACCTCCCACTTTGTTTTCTTCTTTTGTAGTGCTTTGCTTATTTGAGGTCTCTTTCCTTTCCGTATGACGGTAGTAATTATTATTTTTTATATCCTTAAAAAAATGTTGATGATGTCTCAATGGGATTGCATTAAATGTATAGATTATTTTGGGAAGTATTGACATTTTCACAATATTCAGTCTTCCCCTCCATGAACAAGGCAGTTTTCCAATTTACGTAGATCCCTTCTCATTTCTTGTAGTTGCGTGTTATAATTTCTTTGTATAGGTCTTTTGTGCCTCTGGTAAGATTTATTCCCGGATATTTCATCTTTTGGGTAGCTATTGTAAATGGTATTGTTTTCGTTGTTTCTCTTTCAGAAGGATCTTTATCAATGAAGAGGAATCCAACTGATTTTTGTATGTTGACCTTGTATCCTGCCATTTTGGTGAAACTCTCTATTATTTCCTGTAGGTTTTTTGTTGTTGTTGTTGTTGTTGTTTTTTGTTTTGCTTAGTCTCTTGGGTTGCTATGTATAGGATCATGTCATCTGCAAATAGAAATAGATTTACTTCCTCTTTAACAATTTGGATGACTTTTGTTTCTCTCTCTTGCCTTATTGCCCTGGCTAAGATTTTCAATAAAATATAAAATAGAAGTGACGATAGACAGCATCTTTGTCTGGTTCTTGTTCATAAGGGGAATGCTTTGAGTCTTTCTCCATTAACAATAATGTTGATTGTTGGCTTTGTGTATATGTCCTTTATTATGTTGAGGATTTTTACTTCTATCCCTATTTTGCTGAGAGTTCTGAACAGAAATGGATTTTGGATTTTATCAAATGACTTTTCTGCATCAATTGATATGATCATATGGTTCTTTTGTTTTGTTTATGTGGTGGATTATGCTGATTGTTTTCCTGATATTGAACCATCATTGCATACCAGATATGAATCCCACTTTGTTAGGATGCATTATTTTTTTTGATATATTGTTGGATTCTGTTGGCTAGGATTTTGTTGAAGAGTTTTGTATCTTTTGTGTCTATATTCATGAGGGATATTGGTCTGTAGTTTTCTTTTTCAGTGTTATGCTTGCTTCATAAAATGAATCTGGAACTATTCCATCTTTTTCTATGTTGTATGAATTTGGAAGTATTCTATCTTTTCTACATTGTTGAATAGTTTTAGTAGTGAAGGTATCAACTCCTACCTGAATGTTTTGTAAAATTCTCAAGTGAAGCCATCAGGGTCAGGACTTTTTCTTGGAAGGTTTACTTATGGCCTGATCAATTTCTTCCTTTGTTGTAGGTATGTTCAGGTATTCTACCTCCGACTGAGATAGTTTAAGTCAGTTTCTAGAAACATTTCCATCTCTTCTAGATTCTCAATCTGTTGGGGTACAGTTCTTCACAATATTCTAGTCATATATATATATATATATTTTTTTTTTTCAGTTGGTTCTGTTGTAATGTTACCATTTTCGTTTATTATTCTTGTTATTTTCATCTTCTCTTTCATTTCTTTTGTTAGATTTGCCATTGGTTTGTCAATTTTGTTTATCTTTTTGAAGAATCAGCTTCTAGTTTTGTTGATTTTCTCTATTTTTTTTCTGTTTCATTTTTTTCTGCCTTGATCTTTATTATTTCCTTATTTACGGATGCTGTAGTTTTCTTTTGTTGTTCTTTTTGTAATTGTTGGAATTGTTGATTTACAGTGTTGATTTTGTTTGTTCCCTCTTCTTTGGTTGTGTGTATTTATTGCTGTAAATTGACCTCTGAATAGATTACCCAGTCTTCCTTCTGATGTTCCTCTTTGAAAGTGGTATTAAAGTCTCCTACTACTCCTCGGAAGGAAGGTTGGGCAATCCTACTTCCGTAGTGATACTGCCTCGGAAATCCAAGCAGCGGTCGCTATGAGTCGGGGCCGACTCGATGGCAAATAACAACAACAAACTACTAGTGAAGAGTTTTCTATTTTTCCTTTCATTTCAATTAATATTTGCTTCACATATTTTGGATAACTGTAATTGGGTGCATAGATATTTACTATGGTAATGTATTTTCAGTCAATAGATACTTTTTGCATCATATAGTGTCCTTCTTTGTTCTTTATGCTGTTTTTCACCTTGAAGTCTATTTTATCAGAAATTAATATTTCCACTCTTGCCCTTGTTTGGTTACCATTAGCTTGGTATATTTTTTCCACCCCTTAACTTTAAATTAGTTTTTATCTTTGTGTCTAAGGTGGGTCTCTAGCAGGCAACATATCAAGGGATATTTTTTCTTATATAATCCGCCACTCCCTTTCACTTGGCTGGTGCATTTAGTCCATTCACATTGAGTGTAATTAGTGATAGGTAGGAATTGATTGCTGTCATTCTGTTGTGTCTTTTTCGTGTTGTTGGAGATTTCGTTGGTCCAAATACTTCTCTGTGCTGAGTTCTTTTCATTATCAAATGTTTCTTCTCTTTTCTTCTTTATTGTTGGATTTGTGCTTACTAAGTCCATATATTTTCCTTCTTTCTGGGTTTTCTTAGAAGGATTGTTAATTTTCTCTGGTTAGCTTAGAGTGAATTCTTGTCTTTTTAAATTTGGAGCACTCTGTTTTGTAAGGACATTGTCCTTTCTTCCTCTCCATTTTGGAAGTTTTGTATTTAGAACTTTTATCCCCTCTATTTGCTTTGTTGCTGGTGTCATCTGCAGATTTACTCCCCTATTTCTTTGTGTACAATATTTTATGAGCTTATAACTTTCAGTATTCTTTGCCAACATCACAACTCTAAAGCACCAACTTTTATTTTGTCTCTTTATTCATTGTCCAGCTCACATTCACAAGAGGTGACTGAAATACCATGACTTGGGTTAGGCACACCTTAGTCTTCAGTAAGACATCTTTGCTCTTTAACACTTTAAACAGGTATTTTGCAACAGATTTGCCAAGTGCAGTACAATGTCTGATTTCTTGACTGCTGCTTCCATTGGTGTCGATTGTGGATCCAAATAATATGAACTCTTTGACAGCTTCACTATTCCCTCCATTTATCTTCATGCTGGTTATTGGTCCAGTTGTGAGGATTACCATGCTGTTAATGAGCTTTCTCCAATCCTGATGCTTCATTCTTCTTCATATACTCCAGCTTCTTGGATTATGTGCTCAGTATACAGATTGAATAAGTATGGTGAAAGGATACAACCCTGACACACTTCCTTCCTGATTTAAAATATATAGTATACCTTTGTTCTGTTCAAATGATAGCCTCCTGTCATTTTCCTTATGTGAACAATTAAGTGTTCTGGGATTCCCATTCTTCTCAATGTTATCCATAGTTCATTATGATCCACATAGTTGCCACATAGTTGAATGCTTTTGCATAGTCAATAAAACACAAGTAAACATCTTTCCAGTATCATTTGCTTTCTTCAAAGATCCATCTGACATCAGCAATGATATCTGCCATCCTTCATCCTCTTCTGAATCCAGCTTGCATTTCTGGAATTTCTCTGTCAATATACTGCTGCATACATTTTAAAAACTATCTTCAGCAAGAGTTTATTTGCATGTGATATTAATGGTAGTGTTTAACAATTTCCACATTCTGTTGGATCACTTTTCTTTGGAATGGATAAAAATATGGATCTATGCCAGTCAGATGGCCAGGCATCTATCTTCCAAATTTCCTAGCAAAGATGAGTATGTACCTCCAGTGCAGCATCCGTATGCTGAAACATCTCAATGAGTATTCCATCAATTCATGAAGCCTTGTCTTTTGCCAATTCCTTCAGTGCAGGTAGACTTCTTCCTTTAATACCATTGGTTCTTGACCATATGCTACTTACTGAAATAGATGAACATCCTCCAATTATATTTGGTACTGTGACCTGTGTATTCCTTTAATCTTCTTTTCATGCTTCCTGAATAAGTCAATATTTTGCCCTTAGAATCTTTCAATATTTCTACTTGAGATTTAACTATTTTTATCAGTTCTTTCTGCTTGAGTAAGGCAAATAATGTTCTTCCCTTTTGGTTTTCTAGCTCAAGGTCTTTGCATTTTTCATAATAATAAACTTTGTCTTTTGAGCTGCTCTTTCAGATCTCTTCAACTCTTTTATCTTGTTATTTCTTCCATTAGCTTTATCTACTCTTTCTTCAAGAGCAAGTTTCAGAGACTCTTCTGACATCCATTTTAGTTTTTTCTTCCTTTCCTGTTTTTTTAATAACCTTTTGTTTTATTCATGTATGATGTTATTGATGTCATCCCACAATTCATGTAATTTTCAGTCACTGGTGTTCAATGTGTCAAAACTTTTAGAAGGTCTCTAAGTTTAGGTAGGGTGTAATCAAGGTCATATTGTGGCTCTTGTGGACTTGTTTTAATTGTTTTCAGCTTCAATGTGAACTTGCATATGAGCAGTCAATGGTCTGTTCCATAGTCAACTCCTGTTTTGGCTGAAGATATTGAGCTTCTCCATCACCTTTTGCCACAGATGTAGTCAGTCTGATTCCTCTGTACTTCATCTGGTAAAGGCCACTGTATAGCTGCCATATATATTGTTGTAAAAGGTATCTGAAGTGAGTAAGTCCTAGATTTTGAAAAACTCAGTCATGCAATCTCCAGTGTCATTTCTACCACCAAAGCCTTATTTTATAACTATTGGTCATTCTTCTTTGTTTCCAACTTTTGTATTCTAATCAGCAGTAATAATGAACACACCTTGACTGCATATCTGGCCAATTTTAGACTGCAGAAGTTGGAACAAATCTTCAATTTCCTTGTCTTTGGCTTTTTTTGTTGGTGCATAATTTGAATAATGGTGGTATTAACTGGTCTTCCTTGTAGGTGTATGGATATTATCTTATTACTGACAGCATTGTACTTCAGGATAGATCTTAAAACATTTTTTTTGACAATGCATGCCAAGCCATTCTTCTTCAATTTGTCATTGCTAGCACACTAGATAATGTTTGTCTGATTCACAATGGCAAAAACTTGTCCATTTAAGCTTACTAATGCCTATGATATAAATCTTTATGCATCCCTTTTCATTTTTGACAGCTTCCAACTTTTCTAGATTCATATTTAGTACATTCTATGTTCTGAGTTTTAATGTATGTTTTCAACTGTTTCTTCACATTTTGAGTCTTGCCACATCAGCAAATTTTTTATTGAATTGGGGCAATTAATTACCCAAGAAACCAACATTACACATCTCTCTCCATCCTGAATTAAAAAAAAAAAAATGTGCAAAGGAAACAAGCAATATGACTACATAATGAGGTTTCTCATGACTGAGGATTTTAAATTTATTTGCACTCTATCCATGATTTTCACTAGTGTTACTAAACAACTTATACAGGCTAGAATACTTTTAGTTTACAGGCTTTTGCTGGCTTGCAACTGAGGTGCACAGTTTCCACAGAATGTTTGATTTTAGAGAAAAGGATCTTTCATGCCTTTTTAAAGCACTTCTGTGCATAAGAATTTCTACAGCATTTAAAATGTAAGGTGTCTGAGTTTACTTGTATTATACATCACAGGAGAATTTCCAACTCAAAAGTGTTAGAGCAAGGCTTATGTAGACATGACTAAATATACTGAATCAAATTCCATTCCACATTCAACACCATAGAGGATTCTGTGGAGGGATATAGGGACTAGTCTACAGGTTAAAGAATGAAGAATAATTTATGAAAGTATTAACGAGTGTGTTTTATGGTGAGAACGTTACACTAAATAAATATTCAGATACCACCAGTGCCCAGAGGGAACTATATTGGACAAATTATGGAATAGAAAGTGAATGAAAAAATATTTTGAGGAGTGTAGATGAAACCTCATTTATACTCCTGCCTCTGACTCCCACCAGTTCTCTCCCACCATTCTTCTAGTAGCACATATGCTACAAATGCAGTATTTCTAGTAGTTATAGTGTTCAGATATCAGCTGAAGATTGCATTCCAGCTGAAAAAAATGTGGGGAGGCAGTGATGACCTCATATGGAAGGCAGATCACATAAAATGATTGGTACATATGGTAAATGTGTTGTGTCAAAATCATCTTCCTATTGGGACTTTTCTAAATGAATGGTAGTATACTAGTCATGCAGCAGTGGAGTTGCTCAATTGTTTTGCCAACCAAATAGAAGAGATTGATATTTGTAGTCATTCTAAAGAAACACGATCCAAATGAATGTAGGAATTATGGACTAGTATTGCTGAAGGAGCAAAGAAGCCTTTTGCTGAGAAGTTTCAGAAGTATAGTATTTTGGTTACCTAGTGCTGCTCTGACACGAATATAACACAAATGAGAGGGCTTTAACAAACAGGAGTTTATTCTTTTACAGTTTTGGAGGCTAGAAGTCAGAGTTCCAAGTGCCAGGCTCTAGGGACTGAGTAAAAGCCCCTTGACCTTGGACTTCAGTTCTGCCTCTTGCTCTTGGCCTACTGAAGCTAGAGGAATCTCTTCACTCAGGCAATTACTGGCTGCTGAGGCTAACAAACCCAAAGTTGACAAATAAAATGGCATATTCCTGATGTTACTAAGCCACACAGCAGATCATTAACTCAAGTCCATTGAAAATCCCAAGGTCAGCAGAGCATGGCAGGCTGCTGAACAATGGCACAGCTACTTGCAAGGTCCAAGTGTTCCATAAGCTAGAAACCATTCCCACCGGCTTCTCCTTATATACAGGAAGCAGACCACATCCCTAGGGTAGCTACTCAACTGCTCACAGTAGATTCCACCATAGAGTTGATTGCCAGTCTCATCATGGGGAATACTACATCCAGCTTCTTGGTCAATCAACCAGGTCCTGCCCAGTTGACACACAAACTTAACTACCATGTGTAGCAAAGTAACAGCCATAATAAAAGCAGATATTAATCACAAAGATTAATTTTCTATTTTTTTCTTTTTTTTTTTCTCTTCCCTCTACATAAATAGAATAATCGATACTTTCATGGACAATAATTGCTTTATTCTACTTACATATTCCTCTGAGCACCCAGTGTACCTTTCTCAAACTGTTTCAGCTGATCACTGCAGTTATGCAGCTAGACAACTCTGAGAGAAACACATTGAGTTTGGAGCAACCAAGATAAAGAGGAAGCAGAAACATTCTTGGCAGAGACCTGAATGTGCCCACTCCTGCATTCTCTCCTCCTTGTAGAGTAAAAATTCCTGGGCATGTGAAAAGAGCTTGTAAAACAACTTCTCCAGATCAAGGACAGTATATATCACTATGGAAAAGAGTAACAGAACAGTAACTAGGCAGGTAAGGCTCTTCATGATAATAAGAAAGCATTATCAGCCTTCCTCAAACTCTTCCCCTGTCAGCTCCCTATAAAAACCTGAACTTTTACTTACTTCGGGAGACACACTTTGTATCTTTTCACCATATGTACTCAATATGTATGCTGAGCAAATAATCTGAGAAGCTAGACTATAAGATTGTAACTTCAGGATTGGAGGAAGTTTCACTAACAATCTGTGATATGCAGATGATATAACCTTGGTTGATGAAAGTAAACAGTGCTTGAGGTACTTACTGATGAATATCAAGAATTACAGTCATCCCTATGGATTACATTTTAACATAAGAAAAGAAAAATCCTCATAAATGGGCCAATAAACAATATTATGATAAGTGGAGAAAATATTGA
Source organism: Orycteropus afer afer (assembly GCF_000298275.1). Taxonomy (NCBI): domain Eukaryota; kingdom Metazoa; phylum Chordata; class Mammalia; order Tubulidentata; family Orycteropodidae; genus Orycteropus; species Orycteropus afer. The sequence continues at coordinate 1,169,164 of NW_006921915.1, forward strand.
AGTTGTCAAGGATATAATTTTAATTAGATCCACATCAGTGTCGCTGAAGCAGCAGTAAGGAAATCAAATGACCTAATTGGGGGAAAAAAAATGGCATAAGATATGAGCAAACACTTCACCAAAGAAGATATTCAGGCTGCCAACAGCACAGGAAGAAATGTTCGTGATCATTAGCCATGAGAGTGATTTAAAAAAAAAAAAAAAAAAAAAAAATCAGATATCATCTACCCCAGCACTAGTATCAGAGTTCAACATGACAGAAAATAACAAATGCTGCTGAGGATGTGGAGAGATTGGGACTCTCATACACTTCTGCTGGGATTGTAACCTGATACAACAACTGTGGAAAATGATATGGTGATTACTTTAAAAACATGGAAAAAGAAATACCCTTTGAGCTAGAAATCCCATTCCTAGGTATATATCCTAAATAAGTGAGAGGCAGGACATGAATAGATATATGCATACTCATGTTCATCACAGCACTCCTTGAGGACTAAGGTGCACCTGACACAAGCCATGGTATTTCCAATCGCCTGGTATGCATGTGAGAGCTAGACAATGAATAGGGAAGACCGAAGAAGAGTTGATGCTTTTGAGTTGTGGTGCTGGTGAAGAATGCTGAAAGTACCGTGGACTGCTAAAAGAACTAACAGATCTGTCCTGGAGGAAGTGCAGCCAGAATGCTCCTTGGAAGCAAGAATGGCCAGACTTCGTCTCACCTATTTTGGTCATGTTGTCAGAAGGGACCATTCCCTGGAGAAGGATGTCTTGCTTGGTAGGGTGGAGGGTCGATGAAAGAGGGGGAGGCCTTCAAGGAGATGGATTGATACGGTGGCTGCGATGATGGGCTCAAGTATAGCAGGGATTGTGGGGCTGGTGCAGGATCAGGCAGTGTTTTGTTCTGCTGTGCATGGGGTCGCTATGAGTCGGAAACGACTCGACGGCACTTAACAACAACAACAACATGGAGAGAGAGAGAGAAAGAGATAGAGAGAGAGAAACCATAGATTATTATTGGTTACCAGGGGTTACCAGAGGTGGATGGGAGGGAGGATGGGAAGCTTTTGTTGAGGGGCATTGAGTTTATGCTAATATGTGGTGGAATAATTTGGAAAAGGATAGCTATAATGGTGGCACAGAATGAAAAATGTAATCAGTGTTTCTGAGTTGTAAATTTGAAAGGTGTTATGTTGGCAAATGACTTGTTGTGTATGTTTTCACCATACAAAAATAATAAATAAATATAAGAAATAAGACTGATGTAGAATCTGCAAAGCACCTCAAAATGTGGAGGAACTTGGAGGTCATTCTGCTGCATGAAATAAGTCAATCACAGAATGGCAAATATTGTGTTAGTCCACTATTGTAAAAAGTCAAGGAAAGATTTACAAATGAAAATAACTTTTTTTGTTACTTATCTGGGATGGGAGAGGATGGAAGGTAAATCACTAGACAGTTAAGAGACAAGTACTGATTTGGATGAAGGGAAAGGCAATGTACCAAAATTGGATGGCCAACACAATAACAGTAAGGAAAAGGAAGACACAGAGAGGTATGCAAGAGGTACAGAGAACAAAGATAAACATTTTTACATATACAATATTCCATTATCAGTAATAACAAACGTTAATCTATGGGTGGATACATAGATAGACAGGCAATGATCAAGTATGTCTAGGCAAAAGGGAATATATCTATGATCATATATAGGTTTGGCAGTTGTTATTTGTACATACGTATTTTTATGTGTTCTGGTAGCATAGTGCCTAAGGCACTTGACTGCTAACCAGAAGGCTGGCAGTTCAAACCCACCAGCCACTCCTCGGAAGGAAGGTTGGGCAATCCTACTTCCGTAGTGATACTGCCTTGGAAACCCAAGGAGGTGTCGCTATGAGTCGGGGCTGACTTGATGTCACATAACAACAACAACAACAACATAAGAATGTCCATGCTTTTAATGGGAGCTCTAGTGGTATAGGGCCTAAGGCATTTGAGTGTATATAACATGGCAAAAGAATTGTTATATTATGGGGATTGTAATCAATGTTATGAAACAAAAATGTGTATGAACAGTTGTATAGAAAACGAATTTACTCTGTAAACTGTCACCCTAATTACACACACACACATACACACATAAATCAAATGATGTATTACATTGAGAAATCTGCTGCAATAATCTTTTTAAAGTGTTAAGTAGCAAAGATGTCACTTTGATGTTTAATGTGTGGCTGATTTTAAGCCATGGCCTGTTGAGTCACCACATACACATGTGAAAGCTGGATAATTAATAAGGAAGACGGAAGAAGAAGTAATGACTTTGAATTATGGTGTTGGTGAAGAATAGAAAATGTACCATGCACTGCCAGACCAGACAATGAACAAATCGGTCTTGGAGGAAGTACAGCCAGAATACTCTGTAGAAGTAAGGATTACAAGACTTCGTCTCTCATACTTTCGTCAAGTTATTAGGAAACATCAGTCCCCAGTGAAGAACATCCATCTTGGTAAAGTAGAGGGCTAGAAAAAAACAGGAAGATGCTCAACACGGATTGATACAGTAGTTGAAATAGCGGGCTTAAACTTAGCAACGATTGTGTGGATGATGTAAGTCTGGGCAGTGTTTTCCTCTATTGTGCTTAGTAATCCCTATAAGTAATCACTATAAGTTTGAACCCACACAGCAACACCTAACAAAACAACAGTAGCAACAACAACATTCTAGTCATAGATTTACAGTACTGGCACAAACTGCCTGGTATTCCAATAATGTTAAAACTAAAATATACTTCTGTACATGTGCTCATTCTTTAACATATAACACTTCTACAGACTGTTAAACTATTAAGTACAGGACAGCAGACATAAGGATAAGGAATGACTTTGTTTTCTAAAAGTGGTAGATGTGCAACTAGTTGTCTAAGGATCTTTTTTTATTGCTTCCCACTAATATTTTGATGTTTTAAAATATAAAGGAACCAGTGTGTATCAATGATATGCCTATCTATCTACCAGTTGGTAGATATTTGGACTGTTTCCTTGCTTTGGTTTTTATACATAAATCTTTGATATACATTCTAGAAGAAGGAACTAACAAAATGATTTTTTTTTGTAAAATAGAAGTAAGAAACAAAGAATACATACTATTTCATCATATTTATATGAAAGTTGAGGAAATCACAACAATAATGGTTGATGCAGTTCATAGGCTGCCAGGTTCTGGGGATTGACTGAAAAGCAGTATGAGGTGGTGATGGAAATATTATATTTCATGACTGTGACGATTGTTACATACTTTGCTAATTACAAAAAAAAAAAAAAAATTAGGCCCAGAAAATAATTTATGTTGAACCAATGCAAATTCAGAGACTACAGGAACTTAACTGATTGCTGAGAGAAACAGAACGATGTAGCCAGACGAAGAAAACAAGCTTTGAGAAGGTATCTACTTGAGATAAAGGGAAAAGGAATTCAGGACAATTTTGAACCTAAATTTAATGCACATTTTTGATCCTTGGTGTTTTAAGTAAAAGGGACAAGAAATGTTTGTCTTAGACTTTAAATAAATTATTTTATTGTATTAAATTTCAAGAAGATAGATATTTAATTTAATTTTTTTTTTGAGAATGCTATGGTTCCTAGATGGTATAAATAGTTTGCACTCTACTGCTAACCTAAAGGTTAGCCAATCAAACCCATCCAGCAGTACTAGGCAATTTGCTTTCATTAAAATTATGGCTAAGAATACTTTATAGAGCTGTTCTGCTCTGTATCACATGGGATCACCATGACTCAATAGCAATTACACCAACAACTATATTGGGAATTTTATAATCAAATTTGTTCAAAATATTAATATTTACTTAAGATTTTTTAAACTACGTTTATGAATGAAATTGGCCTTTTATTTTTATTTTTTTTCACTTACATATGATTTTAGCTTAAAGATTTAGTGGCCTTATTAATTTGTTTGGAAAATTTCTCTGTACATTTTACTCTCTGGATTAATTTGGTAAGGTTGAGATGAAGTAGTTATTTGGGAATTGAGTGGACCTTAACCATAAAATTTTTTGTCTACTAACACATACAAGGTATCTAAAATAATTCTTCCAACAACATTGTTGGATCAATGTATTTACCAATACAATTTAACCAAAAGTATTTTTCCTTCCATGTATATTTTACATTTCATTTTGTATACAATTTAATGTAATATCCCCTTTTAAATTCCTCAATTTAATGCATAATTACAGTGGGTCTAAAAGCAATCATTTGAGAGCTATAACAACAGCAGTATACACATTGATGTATACACATGGGGAAGAGGAAGACCGACAAGAAGTTTAAATCCATCTGCAATTCTAGGGTTGCTTGCAGCTACTAGAAGCTGAAATAGACAAGGAAGAACATCTCCCTGGACTCAGGTCCTGAATTCAGACTTTCAGCTTTCTAGACTGTGAGGACATATATTTCTGTTCCCTAAAATTAACCACAAGTGGTTTTTCTCTTAGAGAAGCACAGGTGTGTAAGACACTAAGAACAGCAAGTACACCCTTATAGTCAGAGAAAATTAAGTCATGGAGAAGGTTGTATAACAGATTTGAGATGTAGCTTTGGGTTAGCTCATTTACACAAATATAGTTAATTTAAGTGTGGCTGTATGGACACAGAAATGTTATGAAAAGAGGAGTTAAGTGATGTGAATTAAACTTTTAAAATATTCTCTAGCTGTTGTAATATAAATAGAATACATAATCACTCACTGTTACTGAGAAAACCAGTATTGGTTTGCAAAATTATTTTTTTCTCTATACTTCTGTTTTCATTTATAATCCAAAAAATATTTATTTATTTTATTTGCTGGGTACGTGAGCCTCCATGAATTTTTCCAATGTAAATTATTTCTTTAAAATTGAATGTAGTTGAATCAGTCAATGGAGTAGTTTCTTGTTTCAATGCATCTGTTAACTCTGGCCACAAATGCTATAACCAGTTGCCTAAAGAGTCAGTAATTTAAAACAACAGTTATTTAGTTGTGGTGACAAATATAAAATTCTTGCCATCAAATTCATTTCAATTTATTGACCCTTGTGGTGGTTATGTTTCTGTGTCAACTTGGCTGGGCCTTGTTGAGTGGCTGTGCACCTGGTGGTAGTTATTCCTCATGGTGAGATTGGTAATTAACTCCATGATGGAATCTATCGGAGCAGCTGAGTAGCTGCTTTGGGTGTGTGGTCTGCTTCCCATATATAAGAAACTACTTTGGGAATGGTCTCTAGCTTATGGCACACTTAAACCCCACGTGTAGCTGCATCGTTGTTTAGCTGCCTGCCATCCTCTGCTGACTCTGGGACTTTCAAGGGACTTGGATTAATGGCCTGCTATGTGGTTTGGTAACATCAGGACTGTGCCTTTTTACTTGTCACCCTTGGGCTTCTCAGTCTCAGCATCCAGCATCTGTCTGAGTGAAGAAAAGCCTCTACCTCCAGTGCACTGAGAACAGGTGGCAGAACTGAAACCCAAAGCTGAGAGGATTTCACCCAGCCCCTAGAGCCTGGCACTTTGAATTTGGACTTAAAGCCTCCAAATTGTAAGAGAACAAATTCCTGTGTTTCTTCAAGCATCCTATTTGTGGTACATTCTTGTCAGGGTGACACTAGGTAACCAGAACAACCCTATAGGACAGAACAGAACTGTCTCATAGATTTTGCAAGCCTGTAAATTTTTACATTGACTGGCACAACTTTCTCCTTGGGAGAGGTACTAGTTGATTTGAACTTCCAACACTTTAGTTAGTACTAAGCATATATATATATATAAGCCAGCCTTCTGTTTAGCAGTCAAATGCCTTAGGCACTATACTACCAGAGCTTATATAT
>NW_006921915.1:1175145-1253149 GCF_000298275.1 Orycteropus afer afer
ATATATGTATGTGTGTGTGGTGTGTGTGTGTGTATACTTTTTTTTTTTTGTCACAATTCAATCCATAAATGGAATGGAAGAAGCTCAAGAGGGGAAAAAGAAAAACATGCCATGTTTCTTAAAGACTAGGCTTAGGGTCTTAGACTTTGCACAGTACATTTTTGCCCATGTTTCTAGGTCAAAGTGAAGTATAGAGCTAAGTCCATCATCAGTGAGGGAGAGAAGTAAATACCATCACTAGTGGCAAGTACTAAGAAAGTCACATGAAAGAAGGCTATAGACTCAAAGAAACATGAATAATTGCAATCTTCAATATTGTAAACTGATATTCAAATGGCTATTATAATGTTTCATTTATTTATATCTGAAAAAAGTAGTGATTTTTAAATTAAATATGCATGGTTTCTTTATTTTATTGAAATTTCTAATTTTTAAAGATTGAAATGTTTCTAGTTTCATTCCTTTTATTTTTCTTTCCTGATAACATATGTTGGTCATTATTTTAGATTGTCTTTGTCCTCCTTAGCTATTTTGTTCTTTATAAGAACTAACTAGGAGCTCTGGTGGCGTAGTGCCTAAGGCATTTGACTGTTAACTGGACCTGTTTGTTTATTTTTTTGATATTCTGTATGATTTTCGTAGAAGCTCTGGTAGCGTAGTGCCTGAGGTACTTGACTGCTAACAAGAAGGCTGGTGGTTTAAACCCACCAGTCACTCCTTGGAAGGAAGGTTGGGCAATCTACATCCATAGTGATAATGCCTCGGAGACCCAAGGAGAGGTTGCTATGAGTCGGGTCTGACTTGACAGCACATAACAACAACAACAACATGATTTTCTTAAGCCACTCATCCATGGAATTGATCTGTCCTTCTCTACTATTTATTCTTCCTTTTCTCCTTCATTTCTTCTTTGGAAACTTCAATTGTATTATTTCTCTTTAATTTACACTCTTAGTTTGCCTGGTTTGATTGTCATCATATTTCATTGTCTTGTTTTTCTTCATAGGGTTCATATATTTTATAATTTACTTAGAGTGCGAATGTATATCTGTAGTGATTTTTTATTATCATTTTTATTTATTTCATATTGATATTTTCTGTTTGCAACATTTTATTTGTATGCAATCTTTTCTTTTTATCTGTGTTTTGTTAGAATAAGGTTAATTCTCTCCAAGTCTAATTATCAATATTTAGATGATAGCATAATGGATTATCTTTTTATGAGAACTCTCTTTCTCATATATTCCCTTCCTAGTCCTAGGAAAAATCATCACCATATAAATTTGTACTTTGTTTGAACTACTTAGTTTTACATTGAATTGTGTGCTTTATATGTAAATTTGAGTTCTAATTAATGTCATCAAATTATTATGGAAAAATAATACCTTTTTATTATTCTATAAACCTATTTCTTCTCCTATCACTTATATCAGTAAATCATACCTTTGTCAAATCAGTTGCCTGGCATCATCTGTAACTGAAATTACATAGTAGTGTAGCTTTCAGATATTTTACATTTGTAATATGAAGTTTACACAATTTTCAGCATTTTTAGCATAGTTAAGATTATTTCATTATTTTCCTTTTTTTTTTTTTTTTTTAATGTGCTTGTTAAGTTTGTGTGTCAACTTGGCTTGGCCTGGTTGAGTGACCAAGCAGCTGGATGTAGTATTCCACATGATGAGACTGGCAATCAACTCCATGGTGGAATCTACTATGAGCAGCTGAGTAGTTGCCCTAGGGATGTGGTCTGCTTCATATATCTAAGGAGAATCTTTGGAGAATGGTTTCTATCTTATGGCATTCTTGGACCTTGCATGTAGCCATGCCATTGCTCAGCAGCCTGCCATGCTCTGCTGACCTCGGAACTTACAATGGACTTGAATGAATGGCCTGCTATGTGGTTTGGTAACATCAGGACTGTGCCAATTTATTTGTCGACCTTGGGCTTGTTAGCCTCAACAGCTAGTAGTTGCCTAAGTGAAGAGATGCCTCTGGCTTCATTGGGCCAGGAGCAAGAGGCAGAGCTGAATCTCAAGGTTGAGGGGCTCTTACACAGCCCCTAGAGCCTGGCATTTGAACTCAGACATAAGGCCTTCAAACTGTAAGAGAATAAATTCCTGTTTGTTCAAGCATCGCATTTGTGGTATAGTTCTGTCAGACAGGCCTTAGGAACCAGAACAGTAAATTATGTTGTTTACATAGAGGAAATGTTGTAATGACTCTGCTAACTTTCCAGAAGTTGAACTAATTTTTCTTAAATACAAAGACAGGTATCAGGTTAATTTCTTTGGGTAAAATTTATCCTCTCCAAATTGAAATAATTAATAAAACTTTCTGTAAATAATTACTACAATTTTCTCATAAATAATAAAATTAACTTATATCAATTAAATAAATTAACAACAACAGAAGAGCACAATACTTCCTATCAGAAATCTCTTCTCTTTAAAGAATTCAGACTGGTTATCTTTGTCTACTCCAGGTGCAGACCTTGTACTAGAAATACCAAAACCAAACTCACTGCCTTCAAGTTGGATCAGACTCATAGTGAGCCATCCTTGGGTTTCCAAGGCAGCATAGTGGCTAAGGCACTTGACTGCTAACTAGAAGTCTGGCAGTTCAAACCCACCAGCCACTCCTCAGAAGGAAGGTTGGGCAATCTACTTCCATAGTGATACTGCCTCAGAAACCCAAGGAGGGGTCGCTATGAGTCAGGTACAACTAGACAGCACATAACAACAACAACAACATCTTTACAGAAATAGATTGTCCAATCTTCTTTCCAAGGAGTAGCTGATGGTTTTGAACCACCAGCCTTCTCATTAGCAGTCAAATGCCTTAGACATTACACCATCAGAGTGCCCTGTATTGGAAATGGTAGGGTCAAAATATCAAATTTTTTCATCATGTTAAAAAGCTATTTAAATAGTAAGAAAATTCATGCAATATTAAAACTTCATTTGCCTATTATGTGTGTCTTAGTTTCCTGTGGCAGCTGTTACAAATTACCACAAATTTATTGGTTTAAAACAATGGAAATATATGTTTATATTTATTATTGTTGTTGTTGTTGTTATGTGCTGTGGAGTCAGACCTGACTCACAGCGAACACCCCTCCTTGAGTTTCTGAGGCAGTATCATTACAGAAGTAGATTGCCCAACTTTCCTTCAGAGGAATGGCTGGTGGATTTGAACCTCCAGCCTTCTGGTTTATATTTCTAGAGACTCTAAAACCAAACTCACCACTGTTGAGTTGATTCTGACTCATAGCGACCCCCATTGTATTTAAAGGGTATAAGTCATTATGAAAGCAGACGGCCTCATCTTTCTTCCATGGGATGGCTGGTAGATTTGAAACACTAACCTTTTGGTTAGCATCCAAATGCTTTAACTGCTACACCAGGGAAAAAAAATCAGTATCATTAGAGAAATCAGTGATTGACATTGATCTGTCTTTCTGTACTATTTATTCTTCCTTTTCTCCTTTATTTCTTCTTTGTAAACTTCGATTGTATTATTTCTCTTTAATTTATGCTCTTAGTCACATTTATGTTCAACTAGATTGCATTGCCTCCACAGACTCTCAGAAAAAATCCATTATTTGCATCTTGCAGTTTCTGATCAGAAGGAAGGTTGGAAATCTACTTCCGTAGTGATATCGCCTAGGAAACCCAAGGAGGGGTCGCTATGAGTTGGGTCCAACTATACAGGACATAACAATAACAACAAAAACCAGTTTCTGATGGCTCTAGATTGTGGACACATCATTTAAATCTTCAAGGCCAGCATATTCTAATCTCATTCTTCTTAGAATTACATGGCCTTCTCCCCTGCGTGTGAATATATTTATGTGTATGAATCTTCCTATGTTTCTTTCAAAGTGATTACATTTAGGACAAACTTTGTTAATGCTTTTCCTTATAAGGTAATATTTACACCTTCCAGATATTTGGATCTATTATCTTTATGGGCCATTTTTCTGCCTATCTCAATGTGGTTACTTATTTACTATCCAATATTACTCACCATATCCTATTAGTTAAAACAAATTCTAAATTCCCCCCATTGGTGTGTTTTCTTCCCTAAGATGTTAACTTCTTTTACTTTGCTATACATTGCCTTTTTAATCTATTGAAGGGAGACTATCTGGAATCCACCGTTAAGGCATTCCTGCCTTAAATCTCTCCTTCTAACAATTTTCCCTTATAGCCACACCACTTTAGTTTGTTATTGGTGAGTATGTTTTTTTCACTAAAAAAGAAAAAAAAAAGGTTTTAGTTTAGCCTAGTTTATTTGATTAAACAATGCCTGCTTGTTTCTTCTTTATTTCATATGCAAATGCTGCATAATATATGTGATTAATAATATAATATATGATTTAATAATTTCTATACTTAGCCCTACTATCATTTATGAAGCTTTTTATTGACAATATATTTATTACTTTAATATATAACTTTCTTGATGAATATTCTTTTCACCCTTCTCCACAAGAGTATATGTGAATGCATGTATCTGTGTGAAGATGTATGTGTGTGTTTATTTTTAAGCAAATCAACTAGTTTCAAAGTAAGGGCAAAGTAGTTTATGACTAGTGAGAAATCAATAATAATAAACAAAGTTATTCCTTGTGATCACAAAATAATACAATTCTGACATGGAGATTTCAGATATTAATGTTATTTTTGAGCCACAACCTGGAATTTTAAAATGTATTCTATTCAGAAATACTTAATTATTCACTTTACTATCAGGAAATTAGTTGGCTGGGTCAATAAATCTCTATAGACCAAAGGTGAAAGACCAATCAAAATATGCTCTGAGAGAAAACTACTTTCTGTGTTATTGGAAATTTTAATACTCACTGAATTCTAAGCATATTATCACAAAATTAACTACTAATATTAAGGTTTTGTGATAGAGAAATTAAAGACAAAGACTTAATGTAAATGTTAAGATTATATACGTTTTTTTTGCATCAAGTCCAGAACCATCCTTGATTCTTAGGTCAGTACATTATTATCAGTTTCCATTGTCAATCCACATCTATATTCTCTTTCCATTATTTGTCACTAGCTTCAGCAATGAATTAAGACACTGAAGTTAAGACTGCATCTATACAGTGCCACTTATTAGCATTGTGTTAAAATAAACTCTACTTTTCTGGCCTTAATAATGAATGAGTTTTATTTAACATAGTAAATTTCAAACTATTGAATTTTGTGATAAACAAAAAGGGCTCTGCTGGTAGCCAGGGCATAGTGTTAGCAACTAAACATAAGTGATGATCCCAGAATACAATAAATACTCCAGAAAGGCTGTTTTGTGAACTGGACTGAAGCATGAGAGATATAAGGCCACTCCAAAACCGCACTGCTCCTCCAACATTGCCGAATCTAGCCCTACTACAGCCTCACAAAACCTGGATAAAATTACTGAGATACTCAGTCACAGATTACTCTCTCTTCTTCAATTTGTAAAATCATGAACTAGCCCTGTTTTCTTAAAGCCTTCTTCTAATCTCTAGCACAGAGGCACATCCTGTGATAAACCTAGAACCTCTCCAAATCTCTATTTCTCTTTTAGGTGGTGGTTAATATTTCTGGAATTATATTCTGCTTTGCTGCCACAGCTCAAGAAAATCTTTGCCTATTTATGTATTTTGCCCACTGATGTGATTCTGGTGGTATTTTGTCAGTTAACTTTAACAGTACAATGTCAAAAGTTATTATTATTATTTTTTTAACAATACTATCAACAACTCTACATTCATTGGCATTTTGTACAGTATATGTTTTCTCATCACATTTTAAATAGCCCTGAGTAGTTATTAGGAGCTCTGGTGGCATAGTGCCTAAGGCATTTGACTGCTAACCAGAAGGCTGGCAGTTCAAACCAACCAGCCACTCCTCAGAAGGAAGATTGGAGAATCTACTTCTGTAGTGATACTGCCTCAGAAACCCAAGCAGGGGATAATATGAGTTGGATTTGACTCGATGGCAATGAGGTTTTTTTTTTTTTTTTTTTTTTTTTTTATGAGTAATTATTGGTGCTGTTCACACACACTCTCATAATATGATTTTCCCATTTCTGGTCCTCTTCTATTCAAGCTCTAGAGAGCATTACATTGCTTGTCCCATTTAAAGTCAGACATGTCTTTATCACTTAATTTCATGAATGCAATGCTACTATTCTGGACAAACATTCAGATATTTGTGCATTTTTGGTCCTTCACTGTCTTGAATATTTAGTCATGAAGGCCTATATTGAGATGGACTCTCTCATGCTCCATCCCTGAAGGATTACAATGAGAAGAGGCCCTTTTCACCCTCCTCCTCAAAAAAAAAAAAAAAAAAAAAAAAACCATTAGGTATGTAGCATAAGAAGCTCCAGTTAGCTAAGACATTTAGCTGCTATCCAGAAAGTCAGTAGTTCAAACCCACCAGCTGCTCTGTGGGAAGAAGATGAGACAACCTAGTTCTATAAAGATTTGCAGCCTTGGAAACACAATGGGAGTCATTATGAGTTGGAATTGACTTGATGGCAGTGTTTTTTCGGTTTTGTTTTAAATATGTAGTACAAATAAAAATAAATTTACTGAGAATTTGATTTGTTGATACACAGGTAATGTAACTTATCCTGACTGAAACAATGAACAACTGAATTTATGAATGAATTTGGGTTGCGAAACATAACATAAAATTGTTAGGTCATCCAGAATTTGTGATTTATAATTAAATTGGAATGCTTTCTAATGGTTCCAAAATGCAAATTTGGACTCACTTTTGTTACAAGTTCAATTATTTTAGTGTATTTTATCCAATCACTTCTACTCATACTTCTCTCATATTTATTAAGAAGTATTTGATTCAGTGTTTTAAATAATTAGAATGGTTGTGAATTAGGAAAATAAACACTGGTTAAGAATTCAAAGAGAATAGTCAATGTTTATTTCACACTTCTTTTCAGTAGGAGCTCTGGTGGCTGAATGCCTAAAGCATTTGACTGCTAACCAGAAGGTTGGTTGTTCAAACCCACCAGCTGCTCCATGGTTGGAAGATAGGGCAATTTAGTTCCATACAGATTTACCACCTTAGAAATCCAACGAGGATCACTATGAGGCAGAATTGACTCGATCTCAGTGGGTTTGTTTTTTGGTTTTTACTCCATATACACGCCTACACCTCACTCATCATCATTACCCACTATTTCACATTTATGAGAATAGTGAAAACCTACCGTCTAACTATTTTATACATTAAGGATATATATTTGACAGTGACAAACCTGAAATGTGAAGTGAGAATAATATTGGCTGTGATTGTTGAGATCGTGTGTCAACTTGGGTAGACCATGGTTCACATTGGTTTGCCACTTATGCAATGATATAATTTGGCAGTTATATAATTGGGTAGATATACTTTCTTTTGTGATCTGATGTGGCCAACTTCCATTTTTTAATCCAAATTTTCACATAATGGCCTGGTCTTTGGAAACTAATCATGTCAGGAGTGAGGAATGTATCATATATAAGGAGCTCTGGTGGTGCAATATTTAAGCATTTTTCTGCTACCCCAAAAAATCAGCATTTTGAACCCACCCAATTGCTCTGTCACAGAAAAATCACAGCCTAGGAAACCTTATGGAGCATAGTATGTAGGGGAGCTATGAATCAGAATTGACTTGATGGCACACAAAAATAACATGTATATATAATATACGGACTGATACAGTTGGTTATTTTTGCAACAATATAGATATAGAAGATACATTTGTGAAAAATTCAGGTGAAAATTTTGACCTTGAATAGTTTACATTTCTAGTAGATAATTGTATAATCAACTAAGGAAATGTATGGAAGGGGGAAGGAAGCATGGCAGAAGGCTGTAGATGCTGTCATTTTAATTAATAGCATCAGGAATGCAACACAAAAAGGTGATGTGTGAGTAAAGACCTGAAGGAGGTAACTGAGCAAACCATTGTAAAAACTTTTATTCTGAGTGATATAAAAATCTGCTTGAAGATTTGAAAGAGAAGAGTGATATAATCTGATTTGTGTTCAATTAGTATTATATTGTATTTTCAATAGATAGTATTTGGACATACTTATAGAAAATATAAGGGGTTCTGGTGGCATAATGTTGTTGTTGTTGTTATGTGCCTTCGAGTCAGACCTAACTCATAGCGACCCCTCCTTGAGTTTCCGAGGCAGAAACCTTGCTCAACCTTCCTTCCAGTGGCATTTGGCATAAGGCATTTGGCTGCTAACCAGAAAATCAGCAGTTGAAACCCACCAGCTGCTTCAAGGAAGGAAGGTGGGGTGATCTACTTCCATAAAGATTTACAGCCTCAGAAAATCAGTGGGGGTTGCTATGAGTTGGTATTCAACTCAATGGCAATGAGTTTGGTTTCTTTTGTTTTATTGTGTTTGTTTGTTTTTATTAAAAATATAAGGAGCTCTGGTGGTGAGTGGTTAAGGCATTTGGCTGCTAACCAACAGGTTGGTGATTTGAGCACATCACCTGTTCTGTGGAAAAAAAAAAAAAAAAAGATGAGATAATCTGTTTCTGTAAAGATTTATAGCCTTGGAAATAAAATGGGGTGGCAATGAGGCAGAAATATCTCAATGGCAGTAAGTTTGGTTTGGAATTTTGTAGAAAATATGTTTTTGAATACATTATATCATAATATCCTCTTGGACAACTAACTCCAATATTTAACCTGACTTTTTGCATTAAGATATATTATTAAATGATTGTTCAATGTTTTAATCAATAGACAAAGCTTATAGAAAACCTACTGTAAACTTTTAATATTTGAAAGAGAAATCTTATTTTTAATTATTAGTTATCTTTGATTTACTAATCTCTGTAACTTTAATAAAATGAAACACCCAAAAACATTGAATGTATCGGTACTATTCCTTGAAATGCTTTTTTTTTTTCAAATTCAGATTTAACAATATGTTGTCCATTTTATTAAGAGTATAGAAAAGTCATCTGTTTGAATTATTTTAAAGTTCTAACTGAATATTATTAATGCAGGCTAGTTCTGAGGATAGAAATCATAAACAACACATGGTGAAATGTGAATATTAGACTGTGCAAGGATATTATGAGGAGTAAGGAACAATGGGTTGAACTTTAGAGAGGAGGGAAGGAAAGCCTTTATTCAGAGTGCTTTTTAAATAGAAACTGGAAAGAAATGAAAAAACTGGCCTTGCGGATATAATCAGAAAAATACATTCTGGCAGAAAAAACAACAAATATCTCCGTGAAAAGCTTGTCTGTGGTGTTGAAGAACCTTTGATGAGGCCTATGAATTGAAGCTGAAGGAGATGGAGGGGAGAAGACAGCCATAAGAAAAATGATTGGAAAGTTATTGGGGCCAATGTGTGGGAACATATATAGTTGTGTCTTTTATTCCGATTTGAAACACAGTGGTCATTTTGGGCAGGAGGTTGACATGATCTCCTTAAGCCTAGTTATTCACAATGTGAGTACTCTGAGAAGACAAGGGGGTAAGGGCAAAATGGAAGAGCAATTGGGAGGCTGAGGCAGTAATCCAGAAGAGAGATGATGATGGCTTGACTACCATATCAGAATATTTAAGACTAAACAAATAAATTACCAGCTTTGAAAACTAAAACACAAGCTTGGTTAATTTCATTTCAAAATGTCTTTTCCATTTTGAAAAGAGTTGACAGATTATTTGAAACCAAAGCCAATATATCAGAAGTTGCACACTGATGATCTAAAGGACAAACTGAACTAGTAGATATATTTTGTCTGTCACACAAGTGTTTGAACAAACATTTTAAAATTTAAAGAATTCATACATATTATGTTTCCCAGATATCTTAAAATGGTGGTCATTATAGCAGCCCTAGACTCAGCATCAAACAATAGGAACTACTTAGAGTTTGCCTCATTTATTTACACAAGGCCATGCACTCTCCAAGGCTCTACAATCCCTACCAGCCATTATTGTAGCTGTATAACAGAGAATGAATTCATATTGCATTGCATCATCACATTTTCTCTGTTGTTTTCCTTATGATAGAAAAATATTGCAGGTACACATATATCTCTTGAAAGTGGCAAAATGAAAGTTATGTGGAAAATGGTATGTCTCTTAATTACCTTATACACTTTATGATCATTTGAGATTGTAAACTCCTACAGAAGTTTGATAAAATTTGTCTTGTATGGGACAATATTTAAGACAACACATCTATTTGATTTACATGTTTATATTTGAAAAAAAAATGCAATAAAGAGCAGTTTAATTTATACTTTTGCAAACTAAAATCATGTACTAACTTGTCATTTAATCAGAGTGAAACTGGTAATGAAGAAAATTATTGTGAGTATAGGAGTTTTTTCACTTTTGTAGAACTTGCCCTTAAACAGAGAGTTGTTGTTGTTATGTGTCATCGACTTGGACCCAACACATAGCGATCCCTTCTTGGGTTTCCAACGCAGTATCACTATGGGAGTAGATTGCCTCATCTTCCTTCTGAGGAGTGGCTGGTGGGTTTGAACCGCCAGCCTTCTGGTTAGCAGTCAAGTGCCTTAGGCACTACTCTACCAGAGCTTCCAAAACAGAGAGTAGCTAAAACAAATGGGAGGAATGACAAAATAAAAGAGCTGAACAGAAGATTTCAAAGAGCAGCTTAAGAAGACAAAGTCAAATATTATAATGAAATGTGCAAAGACCTGGATTTAGGAAACCAAAAGGCAAGAAAATGATCAACATTTCTCAAGCTGAAAGAACTGAGGACAAAATTTAAGGCTCAAGTTACAATACTGAAGGTTCTATAAGCAATATATTGAATGATTCAGGAAACACCAAAAGAAGATGGAAAGAAAACAGAGTCACTGTACCAAAAAGAATTCATCCATTTCAGGAGGTGACATATGATCAAGAACCAATGGTACTGAAGGAAGAAGTCAAAGCTGCACTGAAGGAACTAGGAAAAAACAAGGCTCCAGGAATTAATGGAATACTTATTGAGATGTTTCAACAAACAGATTCTGTGCTGGAGGCAGCCACTCGGCTATGCCAAGAGATTTGGAAGACAACTACCTGCCCAATTGACTGGAAGAGAGCTGTATTTGTACCCATTTCAAGATGATCCTACAGAATGTGGGAATTATCAAATAAGATACATAATATCACATGCAAGTAAAATCTTACTGAAGATAATTCAAAAATGGTTGCACTAGTATATTGACAGAGAACTTCCAGAAATGCAAGCTGGAATCAGAAGAGGATGTGGAATGATGGATATCATAGCTGATGTCAGATGGATCTTGACTGAAAGCAAAGAATACCAGAAAGATGTTTACTTGTATTTCATTGACTATGCAAAAGCATTTGGTTGCATGTATCATAAGAAATTATGGATAACATTGAGAAAAGTGGGAATTCTAGAACACTTAATTGTACTTATGAAGAACCTGCACATAGACCAGGAGGCTGTCATTTGAACAGAACAAGGGGATAATTCATGGTTTAAAATAAGGAAAAGAGTGTGTCAGGGTTGTATCATTTCACTACACTTATCCAATCTGTATGCTAAGTAAATAATCTGAGAATCTGGACTATATGAAGAAGAACATGGCATCAGGATTGGAGAAAGACAAATTAACAACCTGCGATAGGCAGGTGACACAATTTTGCTTGCTAAAAGATATACAGATATATAGATCTGAGGATGACTTGAAGAACTTAATGATGAAGACTGAAGACTAGACTCTGCAATATGGATTACACCTCAATATAAAGAAAATAAAAATCCTCACAACTGGACCAATAAGCAGCATCATGATAAATGGAGAAAATATTGAAATTGTCAAAGACCTCATATTACTTGGTTCTACAATCGACAGCAAATGAAGCAACAGTCATAATTTCAGAAGACATATTGCATTGGGCAAATCTGCTGCAAAAGTTCTCTTTCAAGTGCTGAAGAGCAAAGATGTCTCCTTGAAGACTAAGGCATGCCTAACCCAAGCCAAGGTATTTTCAATTGCCTCCTGTGCATGTGAGAGCTGGGCAATGAATAAGGAAGACCGAAGAAGAGTTGATGCTTTTGAGTTGTGGTGTTGGAGAAGATAAGACTACCATGGACTGGTAAAAGAGCTAGCAAATCTATCCTGAAAAAAGCACAGCAGGAATGTTTCTTGGAAGTAAGAATGCCCAGAGTATGTCTCTCCTACTTTGGTCATGTTGTCAGAAGGGACCATGCTCTGGAGGATGATATCATACTTGATAAAGTGGAGGGTCAACAAAAAAGAGGAAGGGCCTCAACAAGATAGATTAACACAGTGGCTGCAATGATGGGCTCAGGTACAGCATGGATCCTGAGGCTGGCACAGGACCAGCAGTGAGTCATTCTGTTTTACATAATGTCACTATGAGTCAAAGATGACTCAACAGCACCTAACAACAACAACAATTTCACTCCATAACTCTTCCTTGTATCAAAACTTTGCCTGGATTCCTACTCTTCAAATAATTTTTATGCATATTATTTAAATTCTCACAAGTTGTTTTTTATTTGTTGTTGTTAGGTGCCATCGAGTTGTCTCTGACGCATAGTGACCTCATGTACAGCAGAATAAAACATTGCCTGGTCCTGTGCTAGTCTCATGACTCTTGCCACACCTGAGCCCATCATTAGAGCCACTTTACTAACCATCTCATCGAAGATCTTCCCCTTCTAAGTTGTCCCTCCACTTTGCCAAGTATGATATTCTTCTCCAGGGAATGGCGCCTTCTTACACCATGACCAAAATAGGTGAGATGAAATTTGGCCATTCTTGCTTCCAAGGAGCAGTCCAGCTGCACTTCTTCCAGGACGGATTTGTTAGTTCTTTTAGCAGTCCATGGTACTTTTAGCATTCTTCACCAGCACCACAACTCAAAAGTATCAACTTTTCTGTCTACCTTTTTCATTGTTCTGCTCTCACATGCAAATGAGGTGATTGAAAATATCATAGCTTGTGTCAAGCACACCTAGGTCTTCAAGGAAACATCTTTGCTCTTTAGCACTTGAAAGAAGTCCTTTGGAGTAGATTTGCCCAGTGCTATATGATGTCTGATATCTTGACTGTTGCTTCCATTGGTGTTGATTGTAGAACCAAGTACTATGAAGTCTTTGACGATTTCAAACTTTTCTCCATTAATCCTGATTCTGCTTATTTGTCCTGTTGTGAGGATTTTTGTTTTCTTTATATTGAAGTGTAATCTATACTGCAGACTGTAGTCTTCAATCTTCATCAGTAAGTGTTTCAAGTCATCCTCACTTCAGTGAGGAAAGTTGTGTCATCTGCATAATGTAGCTTGTTAATGAGCTTTCCTCCAATCATGATGCCACATTCTTCTTCATATAGTCCAGCTTCTCTGATGACTTGTTCAGCATACAGATTGGATAAGTGTGGTGAAAGGATACAACCCTGACACACTCCCTTCTTCATTATAAACCATGCAGTATACCCTTGTTCTGTTCAAACAACAGCCTCTTCATCTATATATAAGTTCCTCATGAGCAAAATTAAGTGTTCTGGAATTCCCATTCTTCTCAATATTATCCATAATTTGTTATGATCCACACAATCAAATGCTTTTACATAGTCAATAAAACACAAGTAAATATCTTTCTTGTATTCTTTGCTTAGAACCAACATCCATATGGCATCCCTTGTTCCATGTCCTATACTGAATACAGCTTGCATTTCTGGAAGTTCTCTGTTAATATACTGTTGCAACTGTGTCTGAATTATCTTCAGTAAGATTTTACTTGTGTGCAATATTAATGATATTGTTCAATACTTTTCATATTCTGTGGGATCACCTTTCTTTGGAGTGGGCGCAAATATGGATCTTTTCCAGTCAGTTGGCCAGAGCCTGGTAGTTGTCCTCCAAATGTCTTGGCATAGCCAAGTGAGTATTTCTAGTGAGGCATCCATTTGTTGAAACATTTCAATGGATATCCCATCAATTCCTAGAGTCTTATTTTTGCCACTCCCCTCAATGCAGCTTCGACTTATTTTATTTATCTATTTATTTTAATTTTTAAAAATAAATGTCTATAAATATTTGTACATATCTGATATACTGGTTTTATTTGTTTCATATTGTAACAATTATAACCATTAAATTATCTATGTAAAATAGATATAAATTACTTGGTAGTTTTTTTTTTTTTTTTAATGGTATATTTATGTCTATTTAATGACATAATGACATAATGACATCTATGATTGCATTCTATTAACAAATTGACAAAGATATGAAAAGCTTCTAGTCTCTTAAGTGATAAGGACAGTACCTTCAGATTAGTTTTAAGCTTGTGAGAGAGAAAAGGGCATAATGATTACCTTACACATGGGGGACAGATAATAGATATTCAAATGACCAAAGGACAAGAGGGACTGTCATTAAAGACATTATGTCAAAATGATTAAGAACAAGAACCTTGGCTCTCAAGTAAGGTAGATGTAATTTCAAATCCTAGACCTGGTCCTGAAATGTGGATCTATTGGAACAAAATACTTATACTCTCTATTCCACACTTTCATCATTTAAAAATGAAAATAATAATAGCACCTACCTAAAAATCATTTTTGTGAGCATTAAATTAAATAATATATGTAATTAATATTTCATTGTGTTTTTATATTAATTCATTTTCTGTTTAGTTCAATCCTTCAATGTTACTTTAGATTCTGTAATAACATTTATTCTATTAAGAAATTCTTATCATTTGAAATTTCATTCATTAATTCTGAATATTTCTTGTTGTTAGTTCCCATCTAGTCAATCCCAAATCATGACAGGTAACCCATGCATACAGAGTAGAACAGCTCCAAAGAGTTGTCCAGACTGTGAGCTTTTGGAAGTGGAGAGCCAGATCTGTCTTCCAATGAGCCTCTGAGTGAGATTAAATCTCCAACTTTCCAGCTAGTAGCCTAGTACTTAACCATTTACATCACTCAGGGTTTTGTACTAAATAAGGTAGAATATTAGTTTTTACCATGAACTATCTAGATATTGCCAGCCACTCCTCAGAAGGAAGGTTGGACAATCTACTTCTGTACTGATACTGCCTCGGAAACAGAAGAAGGGGTCACTGTGAGCCGGATTCAACTCCACGGCAGTGTGTTTGGTTTGCATTTTTATCCAGATATTTCTTTGAAATTTTACATCAAAGTGAAATAATTTTATATTATCACTGGATGATATTTTTTTCCGTCACAAACTGACACAAAGTAACAAGTTGTGCTCTCATATCTGAAAATTCAAACTCATAAATATAAGTCACAGAAATTGTATCATCTCTTTTGTGGCTTTGTCAAATAGTTCTAGATGGAATGATTTCTCAGTATGAACTAATTTCTGTCTTCTATGAGATACTATGGCCCAAATGTTTGTATCATAAATGGCTTGCTTTTAGGATTCAGGTTGTCAAATAGAATATACAACATTATTCTTCAACAGATAATCAGGGTTTAAGATAGCCTGCATTTGTACTTGGCTATATGACACTGGGAAAATTACTTATTTTCTCCATGGTTCAGTTTCTCTATAGTGAAATGATGATATTACTATAAGTTTTTTCTTTGAAAAATAACTCACTGCCATCAAATGGATTCCAACTCATAGTAGCCCTATTGGGTTTCTGAGGCAGTAAATCTTTAGGAAAGTAGGTTGCCCCATCTTCATTCTGTGGAATAGCTGCTGGGTTTTAAACTCCCCACCTTCTGGTTAGCAGTAAAATGCCTTATGTATTGTGCCACTGCAGCTCCTTATTCTCATTGCAGTTTGCAGTGGTTATGTTTTTGTGTCAACTTGGCTAGGCCTGGTTGAGTGGCTGGGCAGCTGGATGTTGTAATCCCCATGATGAGATTGGTAATCAACTCCATGGTGGAATCTATTGTGAGCAGCTGAGAAGCCACCTTTGGGTAAATGATCTGCTTCCCATATATAAGCAGCATCTTTGGGAATGGTCTCTAGCTTATGGCACACAGGAACTCTGCATGTAGTCATGTCATTGCTCAGTAGCCTGTCATGCTCTGCCAACCTTGGTACTTACAATGGACTTGAATTAATGGACTGCTGTATGATTTGGTAATATCAGGACTGTGACTTGTTACTTGTCAACATTGGGCTTGGCAGGCTCAGCAGCCAGCAACTGAGTGAAAAGCCTCTAGCTTCAGTGGAGTGGGAGCTGGAGGCAGAGTTGAAGACCAAGGCTGAGGGGCTTTCACCCAGCCCCTAGACCTGGCACTTTGAACTTAGATGTCTAGCCTCCTGAACTGTAAAATAATAAACTCCTGTTTGTTATAACCATCCCATATGTGGTATATTTCTTGTCAGAGCAGCACTAGGTAACAAAAACACAGTTATAAATAATGACATAAATTAATGAATTTATGTGTATAGTCACTAATTAATTGGCACAGTCAGTGATTAATAAATTATGGTAATTTTTGTCATGACAAAAGCAAAGAAAATAAAAAGAATATCTAATGAGATAGTAAATAGTAGTTATTCTAAAGGGGAAACTGATGAGATATATTGAATTTCTAACTTACTCAGTTTTTATAGAACTACATAAATTTAATAGTGATGTCATTTAATAAGCAAGATATGATATAAAGTTCTACCTTATGCACACAAGCATATTTTAATTTTAACATTTATAAAGTTAATAGCAATACACAGTAATTATAATTTATACAGGACAACAATATGCATTGCTATTTTGATAATATATATACTTGAAAGTAAAAACAGAATAACAGACCAGGACAATTTTATTTCTCATCAAATGAGATGGAATGAGTTTTGAGCCTAGACCTGTAATCATGAAGGAGAATGGACACTAAAAGACTCCATACAGAATGGTATTTCACATCCCACAACAATCATAGTAATGGCACAAAGGCAGGATTCAATAAAGCAAAATAGAAGAGACTTTGTTACATATGCCTGGTAAATGTATTGACCTCAAGAAGTGTTCAATTTACCTCGATGTTGCTATTTGCCATCAACTCAGTTCCAACTCATGAACATGAGGTAATGGAAAAGCTCATGCCCTGAGTCAGGTTCATCACAGTCATCAATGTGACATCTTTTATATTGAATAATTTGAAGACAACTTTGTGATATATTTTTACAGTACAAATTTGATTTATTGACCATTGTTTTCATGGATTTTGATTATTGATCCAAATAGAATGAAATCCTTGAAAAATTCAATTTCTTTGCCAATTATCATGATGTTTATTGATCTGGTTGTGTTCCTTTTCATTTTCTTTATATTCAGGTATAATCTATATTGAAGTTTATAGTCTTCAACCTTCATCAGTAAGTACTTCAAGATTTTTCACCTTCAACAAGCAAAGTTATGCCATCTGCATATCACAGACTGTTAATGAATCTTCTTACAATACTGATCTTGTGTTCTTCATCATATACTACAGCTTCTCAGATTATTTGTTCAGTACAGATTGATTTAATAAAATAAAATTCTACAACTCTGCCATACACATTTTCTAATTTTCATAGTGAGTCATAATCATTTTCATGGAAACTAACAAAAACCAAAAATTCTGATCCAAAAATCACCTCTTGGTGTACAGGATCTGCATAAGAACTATCAAATATTTAGGAGCTCTAATTTTTCATAATGCATACTGTTATAATACATACAATTTAATGCTTTTGCATAGTCAATAAAACACAGGTTAGTATCTTTATGGCATTCTTTGCTTTCAGCCAAGATCCATCTGACATCAGCAATGATATCCCTTCTGAATCCAGCTTGCATTTCTGGAAGGTCTTTGTCAATATACTGCTTCAAGCAATTTTGAATTATCTTCAGCAAGATTTTACCTGTGTGTGATATTAATGATATTGTTAGACAGTTTCCACATTCTATGGAATGAACTTTCTTCAAAATGGGTAAAAATATCCAAATCTGGATCTTTTCCAGTCATTTGTCCAGGTGGCTCTCTTCCAAATCTCTTGGCATAGATGAGTAATTGCCTTCAACACAGCATCTGTTTGTTGCAAAATATCAATGGGTATTCCATCAATTCCTGGAGCCTTGTTTCTCTCCAGTTATTTCAGTTTAGCTTTGACTTCTTCCTTCAGTACAATTGGTTCTTGATCATATGCCACCTCCTGAAATGGATGAACATCCATCAAATATTTTTGGTACAGTGACACTCTGTATTCCTTCCATCTTCTCTTAATGCTTCCTGTATCATTCAATATTTTGGCAGAATTTTTCAATATTGAACTTTTTATTGACTTCTTTTAGCTTGAGAAATGTCAAGTGTGTTCTTCTCTTTTGGTTTTCTAACTTCAGGTGTTTGCAAATTTCATTATAATAATTGACTTTGTCTTCTTGAACTTTTCTTTGAAATCTCCTGTTCAGCTCTTTTGTCTTGTCATTTCTTCTGTTTAGCTACTTTCCATTCAAGGGCATGTTTCACAGTCTCTTCTGACATCCATTTTGGTCATTTATTCCTTTCCTGTCTTTTTAATGCCCTGTTGCTTTCTTCATGGGTGACGTTCCAGATGTCATCCCACAATTCTCCTGGTTTTCAGTCATTGGTGTTCAGTGTATCAAATCTATTCCTCAGATGTTCTCTAAATTCAGGAAGCATATAATCATGGTCATATTTCAGCTCTCATGCACTTGTTTTTATTGTCTTCAGCTTCAACTAGAACTTGAATATGAACAATTGATTATCTGTTCCACAGTTAGCTCCTGGCCTTGTTTTGGCTGAAAATATTGATGCTCCTCATCAACTCTTTCCACAGATGTTGTCAATCTGATTCCTTTGTACTCTTTCTGGTGATGTCCATGTGTGTACATGCCATTTGTGTTGTTGATAAAAGGTATTTGCAATGAATAAGTCATTGCTCTTGTAAAATTGTATCGTGTGATCTCCAGTGCCATTTCTACCACCAAAGCCATATTTTCCAACTACTAGTGATTCCTTTTTGTTTCCAACTTTTGCATTCCAATCACCAGTGATAATTAACACATTTTCATTGCATATTTGGTCAATTTCAGACTGCAGAAGTTGGTAGAAATCTTCAATTTCCTCATCATTGACTTTAGTGGTTGGTGTGTAAATTTGAATAGTAGTATTAACTGGTCTTCCTTGTAGGCATATGGATGTTATCCTATCATTGACAGCATTGTACGTCAGGATAGATCTTCAAACATTTTTTGAAATGATGAATGTCAGCTTCTTCAATTTGCAATTCCCAGAATAATAGGTCCCATAGCTGTCTGATTTGCAATGGCCAAAACCAGTTCATTTCAGCTCACTAATGCTTAGGATATCAATCTTTAGACTTCCCATTTCATTTTTGACTAATTCTGATTTTCTTAGATTCATACTTCATACATTCCATGTCCCAATTATTAATGGATGTTTGCAGTTGTTTCTTCTCATTTTGGTTCATGCCACATCAGCAAATGGAGGTCCCAAAAGCTTTACTCCATTGACATCATTAAGTCTGGCTCTACTCTGAAGAGCCAACTCTTCTCCAGTCATATTTTGAGTGCCCTCTGATGTGAGGGGCTCATTATCTGCCACTCTATTGGACAATGTTTCAGATCTATTCATAACATTTTCCAGTAATATATAAGACAGTGTTTCACTGCTATTGGTAAGGTTTTCACTGGACAATTCTTTGAGAAGCAGATGGCCCCTTTCTTTTTATGAGTCTGGCTTAGTCTGGAAACTCTGCTGAAATTTGTCCACTATGGGTGAACCTGTTCATGTTTGAAATACTGGTGGCATAGACTGCAGCCTCACAGCAACATATAAGCCACCACAGTGCAGCAAACTGACAGATGAGTGGTGGAAGATATTTGTATATTGTTAAAACATAAATGAATTTGTTTCTAATATTCTCTGCTATTTAATGAGGCCTAATGGGAGCTCTGGTAGTGTAGTGCCTAAGGCACTTGACTGCCAACCAGAAGCCTGGGGTTTCAAACCCACCAGCCACTCCTTGGAAGGAAATTTGGGCAATCTACTTCCATAGTGATACCACCTCAAAACCCAAAAAAAGGGTCATTATGAGTCGGGTACAACTCGAAGACACATAACAATAACAACAACATTTAATAAGACCCACCAGATATCAACTATGATATCCCACATTCTACATTCTTTTTTGAATCCTGGTTGAAATTCTGAGAGTTCCTTGTTGATATTCAGCTGTAGCCATTTTCAAATTATGTTCAGTAAAATTTTGCTAGCCTGTGACATTGATGATATTCTTGAATAATTTCCATGTTCCATTTAATCACCTTTCTTTGGCATGGTCACCATTGTATATCTCTTGCAGTTGTTGGCCAGGTAGCTGTCCTTCAAATTTCATGATACAGATGAATGATCACCTCTAGTATTGCATTTATTTGTTGAAGTGTCTCAATTAATATTCCATCAATTCCTGTAGCCTTGTTTTTAACCAATCCCTTCAGTGTAGATTGTATTTCTTCATTCATTACCAGCAGTTCTTGATCATATGTTACCTATTTAAGTGATTGAACATTGACTAATTATTCCTTTCCATCTTCTTTTGATACTTTATACATCATTCAGTTTTCTGCTCATAAAACCCTTCAATATTGTAACTTGAAACTTGAATTATCTTGTCTGTTCTTTTAGCTTGAGAAGTACTGAGTGTGTTTTTCTCCTTTGGTTTTCTGACTGCAGGTCTTGGTACAGTTTATGATAATACTTTGCTTTGTCTTCATGTGATAATACTTTGCTTTGTCTTCATGAGCCACCCTTTGACATCTGTTCAGTTCTTTTTCTTCATCTTTTCTTCCTTCACTTTAGTTACTTCTGCTTAAGAGCAAGTTTCATTTTTCATTTGGATCTTTTCTTTTTTTCCTATCTTTAATTTATCTTTTAATGCATTCATCAATGATGCCCTTTATGCCATCTCATAACTCTTCTGGTCTTCAGTCATTAGTATTCAGTGAGTCAAACCTATTTCCACTCAGGTGAAATGTATTCAAGGTTGTATTTTAGCTCTCATGGATGTGGTTTGATTTCCTTTAGCTTAACTTGAACAAATCTGTCCCATGGCTTTGTCGTGACTGATAATATTGACTTTCTTCACCATCACTTTCTACAGATATAGTAGAGTTAACCCCTATCGAATCCATTCAGTAAGTTCCATGTGTATACTCATGCATCATGTTGTTGAAAATGGCATTTACCATAAGTAAATCATTAGTTTTACACAATTCTATCATGTACTCTTTGTATATCTGACATTTTTTTCTGTCAACAAGGCTGTAGTTTTCCAACCTTTGCTCATTCTTCTTTGTTTCCTATTTTGCATTTCAATTACTAATAATTACCAATGCCCCTTAATTGCTCATTTGATCAATCTCAGACTGCAGCAGTTAAGAAAAATCTTCAGTTTCTTAAATGTTGGCATTCATTGTTCGTGTGTAAATTTAATAATAGCTATATTGACTGGTTTTCCTTGCAGACTTATGGATATTAGCATATCATTCTCAGCATTTTTATTCTGGATAGATCTTGAAATGTTCTTTTTGATGATGAATGAAACAACACTTCTCTTCAATTTATTCTTCCTAGTATAAGAGAAAATATGATGGTCAGATTTAAATTGACCAATCCCCATCCGTTTAGATTTTCTAATGTCTAGGATACCAAACACTAGCTGTTCTATATTATTTTGACAACTTTAAATTTTCATTGATTCTTATTTTGTGCATTCTGTGTTCCTTTTACTAATGGATGTTTGCAGCTGTTATTTTCTCATTTTGGGTCCTGCAACTCTGTCAGTTTGTTACAATATGGTGGCTTGCATATTACTCTCATACTGAAAACTATGCCATATGTATTTAGAATACCAGCAGAGATACATGGTGTGCATGTTTCAGTGGAACTTCCAGACTAAGACTACAAAGAAAGGCCTGGTAATCTACTTTTGAAAATTAGCAATTACATCTTTGTAAATAGCAACATTTTCAGTTATAGTGCTGAAAGGTGAGCCACTCTTGTTAGAAAATACTGAGCATACAACTCCTCAATGTAGAGTCAATGTTAATTGCAAAAGTTGGATAAAACTTTTGAGATACTCATTTACTGATACAGCATGACTCAAAGTGTAAATGAGAGCTTTGTGCTATTACAGACTGCTAACTAAATGATTGAACAACATGTATTGTATGGAGAGGAGAGCCAGAAACAACAGTGAAATTGGGAATATCAAAAAGAATGTCCATTATAATGTCATTCACAAAAGGTATTAAAAAAAAAAAAAAGTGTAACATTCTAGTCAAAAACAGGCATCATTTCAAATTAGTTCAATTTAACTTAAATCCACAATGGGAAAAGCCAATTCTATGATCACATATGTGTGAAGTAAATGGGAAGTTTTCTGTTTACATCATATCATGCTATTGGCCATGTTGGACAAGATTTTTATAATTTAACATGGTAATTCAGTAATACACTATAATTTTTTTTTTCTTAAAGGTAATCAGTTAAAATAATGATATAATTAACTTTTCTTTTGTATACATTTTTTAAAAAATATTCAATAAATGGTTATAACCATTTATTTTTAAATGAACCATTGTAATCCATTCCAAATTAACAAATTTTTGCTGTTCCTATCTTTAATTTGTGTCTTTTAATCATAGTCTACTAAATAGATCTCTTTATTGCATTTGTAAAGCACTTTGGAAGTGTCTCTCACGGCTTTCACAATCTCCGTTTGTTTGTTCTCTTCTTTGAAGGACCTCCAGCTAACAGCTGACTGCACAGCCTTCTGTACTTTCTTTGGTTATTCTGAAGGAAATCAATATAGGGTTTAGATTAAGATATTTTTTGACAAAGTTCTTGCAAGAAAGTTTGCCTCAACTTCCAGATGTATCAGTGGTAAATGCAACAAACAAACTAAAATGTCTAGGTTCAAAGTCAGTTTACACATTCCACCAGCCCAGTTCAACTAATAAATTTAAGTTATGAATAATACAACTGATTATGAAAAATAATGGAATAAATTAACAACAACAAAAAAAAGACAATTAATTTGGTATCATGTGTAGTCACCTTGGAAGAAGAAAGAAAGTGAGAAAAGCAAGAAAAAGAAGAGAAGGAATTTCACATAAATGGAAAGTCCTTATAAAAAATGTCTTAATTAAAATAGTACTGTTCTTTTTTAGAGAGCTCTGATGGCATAGAACATTTGACTGTTAGCTAAAAGGTTGTTGGTTCAAATCTATGAGCTGCTCCATGTAATGATGTTGAGACAATCTACCTGGGTAAAGATTTAGCTCTTCAGAAACTCAACGGGAGTCTCTATGAGTCAGAATTGATTTGCTGGAAGTGAGCGTTGTTTTTCTTTTCTTTTTTCATTTCAAATATAAAGTTAAGCATATACTAGTGTGAAAGTGTGAATAATGAAATGATATGTTACTATTGTGTGTAGCCATGTCATTTTCATTTTTTAATTTAGTTTTATCTTCCCACCTTCTCCCAAAATGCCATGTAGCCCAGGAATGGGCTAGGATTTCACCTTTGATCAGTTTATTTCAACATAGATTCATATAGACTATAACATCAATTAAAATCAGGACATTATATGTTAGAACAGCATTTTTCCCATCTACATTCTTTGCTTTCTTAATGGCAAAGGTATGACTGCAGGAAGACTCAAGGTTATCTATTGTCTTCCTTTGCAGATTACTTTAGCTCACATTTCACTAAGAGGAACCAACTGCTTCTGTGAGAAATGAAAAATCAAAGCACCCATCAACAGCTCTTTCCATCTGCTAGCACCTGATTACTTATTAACTCTATGGCCAATGATGACTAGTCTATATCTTAGAAAGTCCTCTAGCAAATTTTGTTCTTATGCAGGGCAATATTCAGGATTCAGATTACTTCTTTATTGCATCTCATATTGAGCTAACTGCTGCCAGTTATTTTATTTGTTTTCATCTCCTCATTACCCACAAACCTCTAAGATTAGAAGCACAATGCCTTATTACACACTATATCACTGGAACGTGCCCTCTCCCAAAAGGGAAATATTTGCTATTTTTAAAATGGATCTCCAGAGCTCTGCAGTATTAAATATCTCACAGAAAACTCTAAGGTTCTATTATATGGATGATATATATACTCCTGAGAAAAAGTGTAGAATGGAGATGATTATTAGTTACTGATTCTTCAATATTATTCTCATTTCATAACATAGATTCATAGGAAAAATAAGATTTTCTTCATATTGAAAAAAAAAAGTACATAGTAAATTAAAACATGTTAAATAGCATATGGAATTATTGGTGGATATTAGTCATCCAGAGTAAAAGTTTTAATGCTGGATTTAAATAGACTCTTGCAGAATATTAAAATCATTGCAACAAGAATAATAAATTATCTGTTATCTTTAATGACTTGGAAATGTGGTGTTATAGTTAATCAAATATTGGATTAATGCTAGTGTGCATATCATGTTTTTTAATTCAAATTCAGCATATTAAACGTCTTGTTAAAATCATGCCAAATGCAATGTAACAGATAATGAGCAAGATAGCATCAAGGTGTTCACATTATCATCATTCTAAATAACTATGGAGATGCTAGTTAATAGAGTTCTGATGACTGTTATATTGAATCAAAGAGAAATAAGAAGTAAAGGAATTATCTCTGTGTATTAGTGCTGAACACTGAAATTTCAAATCCATGATGACATCAGTTACTTTCTTAAGGAGTCTTGTAAAACAGTCATTTATTCACTTATACAGAAAATATTTATTGAACATCAATAAATGGTTGGTTAAGTGTTATAAATACAACAGGGTTCAAGACAGTTTCAGACCTCTAGAAGCAAAAGTCTAAATGGCAAATTAAGCAGATAAAACTATAGATGACCTTATGAAAGATCCCTCTCACAGCACTGAAATAATATAGAAAGATTCACAAAGTAAGGAAAATGGACAGCAAAGGCAACAAAGAATTGAATGAGAAAGAATATTCAGAGAAAGAAAGTAATTTTAGAGTTATTCAAATTTTAGACATTGTCAGATCAGATAGTGTCACAAGTTACAAAATTGTTTAATGATATACACATTCAAAAGTGACCTCATTATGAAAAAAAATAATTGAAAAGAATTGCATCAATGACATTCATAATAATTCCTTGTAAGGAAATTATTTTCTTATAAGAAATAAATTCTATAACTTTTTTTTGTTGTAGTTGTTATGTGTTGTTGAGTCAGACCTGACTCACAGTTATCCCTCCTTGGGTTTCTTAGGTGGTATCACTATGGAGGTAGATTGCCCAACCTTCCTTCCGAGGAGTGATTGGTGGGTTTGAACTGCCAGCCTTCTGGTTAGCTGTCAAGTATCCTAGGCATTATGCTATTAGAGCTCCTTATACCTGTTTAGATTAAAATAAATCCATCTGGTATTTTTTTTTTTTTTTCAGCTCATCTCTTACAGTAAAGATTTAGAAGTAGATGGATTTAGCTCTAGATCTGAGATTATATTTTCTTGAATAATACTTTTAAGTGACCATACAGTAATGACAAATTCACTGAGTTATATACTGCTAAGCCTACTTTACTAAGTATGTATTACTTATTCATGTATGCATTACCAATTTAGTATATATTTCTAAATTAGGTTGGATACACGTAACATATTATAAGGAAAATTTTCTACTGGTATGACTGAAGGCTAAAGGGCCTACTTACATTACATAATTCATTATTTAGTCATTATAGCCAAACTCATGGCAGTTGAGTTGATCCTGACTCAACCTGACTTTATAGAATAGAGTAAAACTGTCTCATAGGATTTCTGAGTTTGAATTATTTTCAGAAACACTGCTACATCTTTCTCTTGAGGAATGGTTGGTGAGTTTGAACTGCCAATATTTCAGTTAGTAACTGAGTCCTTAACCACTATACTTCAGGGCTCCTTGTACCCATTGTGTTGTTGTTGTTAGGTGCCATTGAGTCAGACCAGACTCATAGTGACCCCTCCTTGGGTTTCCGAGGCAGTATCACTACAGAAGTAGATTACCCCATATTCCTTCGGAGGAATGGCTGGTAGTTATTAGTATTTTTTACAAGTATTAATTACTTCAATACTTAGGTATCAGAAATTTTTGTAATCAGTGGGCACACTGGGAAATGATGCACAACACAGGCCATATCCATGCTTTATGGAACTAATACTCTATTCAAATGTAAGGTTTGTGCTACAAGACTCAGTCTAGAATTATAGGACGTGGTAAAGTATTTTCAGTTTGGTTCAACTCATAAATTGTTGAGGTTACATATAAGGTTATGGCAAGAACACTTTATAGAATACAAAAGGAAAGGATATTCTCTGAAATAGAGCCTGAATATATATTTGTTTTTGATCATGTAAGATTTACCTTAAGAATTTATTTAAATTTTAGAATTAGTTGACAACACTGAATTATTAGGTTTCATGACAATATAGGGCCCATGTGATGTCATGGAAATAATAGGCTACTACAGGGTACATATGCACCTGTAGAATGAGCAGAGCTCAAAGGGAGATAAACTTGTTTGTCAGTTTCTCTTCCTGTGGTGGTTTGTGTGTTGCTGTGAGGCTGGAGTCTATGCCACCAGTATTTCAAATGCCAACAGTGTTACCTATGGTGGACAGGTCTCAGTGGAGCTTATAGACTAAGACAGACTAGGAAGAAGGAAGAGGTCATCCACTTTTCAAAGAATTGGTCAGTGAAAAGCTTATGAATATGAGTGAAACAGTGTCTGTTATATTAATGAAAACTTCATTAATGCCCTGAAACATTATCTAATATAGTGCCAGAAGATGAGACCCTTCAGTCAGAAGGCACTCAAAATGTGACTATATTTTGAGGAAAGACCTGTCTCCTCAGTATAGAGCCAACCTTAATGATGTGGATAGAGTAAAGCTTTGGGGACCTCCATTTGCTGATGTGGCATGACTTAAAATAAGAAGAAACAGCTGCAAACATCCATTAATAACTAGAAAATGTAATGTATGAAGTATGAACCTTGGAAAAGTAGAAGTTGTCAAAAATGAAATGGAACGCATAAGGATTGATATCTTAGGAATTAGTAAGCTGAAATGGACCAGTTTTGGCCATTTTGAATCAGACAAGAATATGATATATTATTCTGGGAATGACAAATTGAAGAGGAATGAAGTGGCATTCATCATCACAAAGAATGTTTCAAAATCTATCCTGAGGTACAATGTTGTCAGTGATGGCATAATAGCCATACACCTATGAGGAAGATCAGTTAATATTACTATTATTCAAATTGATGCACCAGCCACAAAAGCCAAAGATGAGGAGATTGAAGATTTTTATCAACTTCTGCAGTCTGAAATTGACCAAACATTCAATCAAGATCTATTAATTATCACTGGTGATTGGAATGCAAAAGTTGGAAATAAAGAAGAATCTCTAGAAGTTAGAAAATATGGCCTTGGTGATAGAAATAATGCTGGAGATTGCATGGCAGAATTTTGCAAGACCAACGACTTATTCCTTGCAAATACCTTTTTTCAACAACACAAATGGTGACTATACACATGGACTTCACCAGAAAGCTTACACAGGAAACAGGTTGACTACATCTGTAGCAAGAGGAAATGGAGAAGCTCAGTATCTTCAGCCAAAATAAGACCAGGCGTTGGGTGTAAAACAGACAATCAACTGCTCATATATAAGTGCAAGTTGAAGCTGAAGACTATTAGAAGAAGTCCATGAGAGCCAAAATATGACCTTGATTATATCTCTCCTATTTAGAGACCATCTAAAGAATAGATTTGATGCATTGAACACCAGTGACAGACAACCATAAGAACTGTGGGATGACATGAAGAACATCACACATGAAGAAAGCAAAAGGTCATTAAAAAGACATGAAAGGAAGAAAAGACCAAAATGGATCTCAGAAAAGACTCTGAAACTTGCCCTTGAATGGAGAGTGGCTAAAGTAAATGGAAAAGTAGACAGGATAAAAGAACTAAACAGAAGATTTCAAAGAGTGGCTTGAGTGGACAAAATCAATTATTATAATGAAATGTGCAAAACATTGGAATGAGAAAACAAAAAGGAAGAACAGTCTCAGCATTTCTCAAGTTGAAAGAACTGAGGAAAAAATTTAAGCCTCCAATTGCAATATTGAAAGTTTCCATGGGCAATATGTTGAGTGATGCAGGAAACATCAAAATAAGATGGAAGGAATACAGAGAGTAATTGTACCAAAAAGAATTGGTAGATTATCATCCATTTCAGGAGGTAGCATATGATCAAGAACTAATAGTATTGAAGGAAGAAGTTGAAGGTGCACTGAAGGAATTGGTGAAAAACAAGGCTGCAGGAATTGATGGAATACCCATTGAGATATTTCAGCAAATGGATGCTGCACTGTGGGCACTTACTTGGCTATACCAAGAGATTTGGAAGACAGCTACCTGGCCAACTGACTGAAAGAGATCCATATTTGTACCCATTCCGAAAAAAGGTGATCCCACAAAATGTGGAAGTTATCAAACAATGTCATTGACATCATATGCAAGTAAAATCTTACTGAAGATAATTCAAAAGTGGTTGCAGCAATATATTGACAGAGAACTTCCAGAAATTCAAGCTGGACTCAGAATGGAACATGGAATGAGGGATATCATAGATGATGTTAGGTGGATCTTGGCTCAAAGCAAAGAACACCAGAAAGATATTTACTTATGTTTTATTGAGTATGAAAAGACATTCAACTGTGTTATTGATAACAAATTATGGATAATATTGAGAAGAATGGGAATTCTAGAACACTTAATTGTACTCATGAGGAACTTGTATGTAAACCAGGAGGCTGTTGTTCAAATGCAACAAGAGGATAATACTGTATGGTTTAAAATCAGTAAGGGAGTGCATCAGGGTTGTATCCTTTTGCCATAATTATTCTATCTGTATACTGAGCAAATAATCTGAGAATGTGGACTACATGAAGAAGAACATGCCATCAGAATTGGAGGAAGACTTAATTACATCCTGCTATATGCAGACAGCTCTGGTAGCATAGTGCCTAAGGCATTTGACTGCTAACCAGAGGGCTGGCGGTTCAAACCCACCAGCCACTCCTCGGAAGGAAGATGGGGCAATCTACTTCCGTAGTGATACTGCCTCGGAAACCCAAGGAGGGGTGGCTATGAGTTGGTTCTGACACAACGGCACATAACAACAACAACAACAACATATGCAGACAACACAATTTTGCTTGCTGAAAGTGAGGATGACTTGGAGAACTTACTGATGAAGATTAAAGACTACAGTCTGCAGTATGAATTATACCTCAATATAAAGAAAACAAAAATCCTCATAACTGGACCAATAAGCAGCATCACAATAAACGGATAAAAGATTGAAGTTGTTGAAGACTTTATATTACGTGGTTCTACAATCACTGCCAATGGAAGCAGCAGTCAAGCATCAAAAGATGTATTGCATTGGGTAAATCTTTTGCAAAAGACCTCTTTCAAGTGCTGAAGATAAAAGATATCTCCTTGAAGACTAAGATGCACCTAACCCATGCCATGGTATTTTCAGTAGCCTTATATGCATGTAAGAGCTAGACAATGAATAAGGAAGACAGAAGAAGAGTTGATGCTTTGAGTGGTGGTGTTGGCAAAGAATGTTGAAAGTACTGTGAACTGCTAAAATAACTAACAAATCTGTCCTGGAAGAACTGCAGCCAGTATGCTCCTTGGAAGTGAGAATGGTCAGACTTCATCTCACCTAATTTGGTCATGTTGTCAGAAGGGACCATTCTCTGGAGAAGGATGTTATGCTTGGTAATGTGGAGGGTCAATAAAACAGGAGAAGTCCCTTAACAAGATGGATTAACACAGTGGCTGCAGTAAAGATCTCAGGTATAGTAGGGATCAAGAGGCTGGCACAGGACCAGGTAGTGTTTTGTTCTGTTGTACATAAGGTTGCTATGAGTCAGAGCAGGTAACAACGATTATTTTAAAGTCATGAGTTTTATATTCCACTTCATGTTGTAAATTTTATTATAATAACATAATCTCATAAAAATAATATGCCATAAGTGTAATTTGTGGATTTAGTTGTTTTTAGTATGTCACATTCTGCATATTCCTATAGGTATATAAAATCAGTGAGAGAAGCCCAATGCTAAATTAACAGTTTCTAAGTAAACAAAATGAAAAAAAACTGAAGAACAATTCAAGCCTCAAATTATAGTGTTAAAGGACTCTATGGATAAAATATTGAGTGATGTAGGAAACATCAAATGACCACAGAGTCACTGCACCAAGATGAGTATTTATCAACATTCAACTATTTCAGGAGGTAACACTTTAAGAGGTGATCATTAACCAATGTCATTGAAGGAATAAATGCCATCTACACTGAAAAAACTGGTGGAAACAAGATCTCAGAAATTGGTGGAATATCCATTGACATGTTTCAACAAAATGGATGAAGTACTAGAGATCTTCACTTATTTAAGCCAAGAAATTTGGAAGACAGATACCTGGTCAACAGACTGGAAGAGATCCATGTCCCAAAGAAATATGACCAAGAGAATACAGAAATTATCTAACAACAATATTGATATCACACTTAAGTAAAATTTTGCTGAATATAATTAAAAATTTCCAGCCATATATTGACAGAGAATTCACAGAAATTCAAGTTAGACTCAAAAGAGGATGTGGAAAGTGGAATGCCATTGTTGACTTCATATAGATATTGATTGAAATAAAAAAATACTAAAAAAATATGCTTGCTTATGTTTTACTAATCGTGCAAAACATTCAATGGTATTGAACATAAGAAGTTATGGATATCATTGTGAAGAATGTGAATTCCCAAGCACTGAATTGTGCACACGAGGAATCTGTACACAGACAAAGAGGTAGTTGTTCACACAGAACAAGAGGATACTGCAAGATTTAAAATAAGGAAAGGTTGTGTCAGGTTTCCATTCTTTCACTGTATTTATTCTATCAGTATGCTGAGCAAACAGTCTGAGAAGCTGGACTATGTGAAGAATAACATGGCATTAGGATTGGAGGAAGGCTCATTAACAATTTGTGATAAGCTGATGACACAACTTTGTTTCTTGAAAATAAAGAATACTTCAGACACTTACTAATGAAGATCAGAGAGTATAGTCTTCAATATGGATTGCACCTCAACATAAATAAAACAAAAAAAACTTACAAATGCACCAATAAACAACATCATGATTAATAGAGAAAAGATAGAAGTTGTCAGGGACTTCATTTTACTTGAATCACAATTAACAACCACAGAAATTGCAGTCAAAAAATCAAATGATGAATTGGACTGGGCAAATTTGGGGCAAGAGACCCTGTAATGTGTTAAAGAGAATATATATCACTCAGAAGGGTGCATGGCCCAAGCTACAGAATTTTCAATGGCTTCATATGCATGTGACTGTTGGACAATGCATAAAGAAGACACTAGAAGAATTCTTGCAATTGAGTTGTGTTGTTGGTAAAGAATATTGAATATAGCATGGACTGCTGAAAGAACAAACAAATCTTCCTCGGAGGAAGTATAGCCAGAATGCTCCTTAGAAGCAAGAATGGCCAGCCTTCATCTCTCATACTTTGGTCATGTTATAAGAAGTGACAAATCCTTGGAGTACGATATCATGGTTGGTAAAATTGAGGATCAGTGAAAAAAGGGAAGACCACCAACAAGATGGATTGACTCAGAGGCTGTGATATGTTCTAGCATGGCAATGATTGGGAGAATGGAACAGCACCAGGCAGTGTTTCATTCTGTTGTACGTAGTGTCACTAGTTGGAACTGACTCCATGGTACCTGGAAACAACAACAATTATTAAGTAACTGAAGTCCATGTGTAACACAAATGGTTAAATATTAGACTATCTGCTGAAAGTTTAGTTGTTGGAACCCACTCAGAGTTGCCCTGGATAACAAGGCTGGTATCTACTACTGAAAGGTCAGAGCCTTGCAAACCCTATGTACTCTGATACGTGGGCTTACCCCTAATCAGAATCTAGTAGACCACATCAACAACACCAGCAAGAAGAAAGTGTGCAGTTGTGGTTGCACATAAAACACGGGGGCAGGGCTATTTCATTAGACTACCAGCAACTGTCTTGCCATTGTCAACTGTTTCTCTGAAACTGTTAACCAATTATTTTTAGTGCATAATGAAATTATAGAACTAATTGTCTATCAAGTCTCCAAAAGAGGAAAAAAGAATTTTTGCATAATATTAAGCTCTAGATCAGTTTATCATGCATCTAACACAAGGAGCTGTAGTGGCACAGTGTCTAACACATTTAACCAATAACAAGAAGGTTGGCAGTTCAAACCCACCAGCCACTTCATGGAAGGAAGATGAGAAAAAAAAAAAAAAAAAAAATATATATATATATATATTTGCTGTATCTCTAGGTATTCTTATACTCTTTTCTAATTTACTATTACAATATCTTCTCTAAGGTTTTTATTTTAAAATATGATAATACTCTTAAATTCTAGAAGTTACAATTTGTTTATTTCTTATCCTTAGTATGTATAATGTTCCTATTTTTATAATCTACTGTTCTTGTTCATCTTAACATTTTTGTGTACATTTTTAGTATTTTGTACATAGTTATTTCATTATCTGTATTTCATATTTCTTTATTGCAGTACTATTTAAAAATATATTTATTGTGTACTGTTTTTGATGTTGTTGTTGTTGTTATGTGCTGTTGAGTCGGCCCCAACTCATAGAGACCCCTCCTTGGGTTTCCAAGGCAGTATAACTATGGAAGTAGATTGCTCCATCTTCCTTCTGAGGAGTGGCTGGTGGGTTTGAACCGCCAGCCTTCTGGTTAGCAGTTAAGTGCCTTAGGCACTATGCTACCAGAGCTCCTGTTTTTGATAGCTCATGTTTATTGTGGATAGTAATCTAATGGGATATATTATTGTGTTTTTGCTGTAATCTCATATTAGAAGTGCTTAATAATCTCATATTAGGGATGCTTGATATACATGAAAGGAGTTGTGATTGTACAGTGGTTAAAGCATTTGGCTGCTAACCAAAAGCTTGGCAGTAAGAACTCACCAGCCTCACTGGGAGAAAAAGCTGAGGCATTCTGTTTCTGTAAAGATGTATAGCCTTGGAAATGCTATGGGATTATTGTAGTCTGTCCTATGAGTAGAAATTGACTCAATGGCAGAGATATTGGTTTTTGGAAAACTATATGAGTAGTGGTGAAACAACTTTTACCCACTGCCATCAAGTGGATTCCAGTTCATAATGATCCCTATTTGGTTTTCAAGGCTGTAAATCTTTACAGAAGTGGATTGCTTCATTCTTCCTCCCATGGAGCAGTGGCTGGTTAGAACTGCTGGCCTTCTGGTTATAGCCAAATGCCTTACACACTATGCCACAAGAACTCCTTCAAATGGACCTATTTTTAGAGTTCAAAACTAGAATTCTGCTATCCCTGTAGCCTTTCATCCCCACACACTCTTGTGCCTGGGATTGTTAAGAAATGACAAAATTTAAATCTTATTTGTTCAACATCATTTCCTCTTTTGTTTGTGGTTGGCTAATTAAATTATTTATGTCCTGTGAGTTCAGTAGTATTTTCAAAAATTTATGTATCTCTCTCTCTTTCTCTCTCTCTCTCTCTCTCTCTCTCTTTATATATATATATATATATACATATATATATATACACACACACATTTATAGACACATATATACCTATGTGTCTGTGTGTATGTGTGTATACACCAAAACCAAACCCATTGCCATCAAGTCAATTCTGACTCATAGCGACCCACCTTGGGTTTCTAAGGTGGTAAATCTTTACCCCAGTCTTCCTTCTGTGGAGTGGCTGGCAGGTTTGAACCTCAAACCTTCTGGTTAGTAGTCAAATGCCTTAGGCACTTCATCACCAGGACACTCTCTCTCTGTCTCTCTCCTTCTCACCTTCCCTCACTCTCTCCTTCCTTCTCTTTCTCTCTCTCTCTCTATATACATTTAGTTTACTGCAGGTTGTTAATGAGTCTTTCTCCAATCCTGATGTCCCACTCTTCTTTATATAACCCAGCTTTTCAGATTATTTGCTCAGCATACAGACTGAGTAAGTATGGTGAAAGGATACAACCCTGATTCACTCCTTTCCTGATATTAAACCATGCAGTATTCCCTCGTTCTGTTTGAACGACAGCCTCCTAGTCTAGGTACATGTTCCTCACAAGCACAAGTAAGTGTTCTGAAATTTCCATTCTTCTCAATGTTATCCATAATTTATTGTGACCCACACAGTTGAACACTTTTGCTTAGTCAATAAAACACAAATAAACATCTTTCTGGTATTCTTTGCTTTCATCCAAGGTCCATCTGGCATCAGCAATGATATCCCTCATTCCACATCCTCTTCTGAATCCAGCTTGTGTTTCTGGAAGTTCCCTGTCTTTACACCAATGCAACCATTTTTGAGTAATCTTCAGCAAGATTTGTGTGTGATATTAATGATATCATTAGATAAATTATACACCCTGTTGGATCACCTTTATTTGGAATGGGTATAAATATGGATCTCTTCCAACCATAACAGCTAATAAATCTGTCTTGGACAAAGTGCAGCCAGAATGTTCCTTGGAAGCAAGAATGACCAGAGTTCATCTTACCTACTTTGGACATGTTGTCAGAAGGGACCATTCCCTGGAGAAAGATATCATACTTGGTAAAGCAGAAGGTCAGCGACAAAGGGGAAGACCCTCAATGAGATGGATTGAAACAGTGGTTGCAATGATCAGCTCAGGTATAGCAAGGATTGTGAGGCTGCCACAGAACCAGGCAGTGTTTCATTCCGTTGTACATGTTGTTGTTGTTGTTGTTATGTGCCATCGAGTCCAACCCGACTCATAGCGACCCTTCCTTGGGTTTCTGAGGCAGTATCACTATGGAAGTAGATTGCCCCATCTTCCTTCTGAGGAGTGGCTGGTGGATTTGAACCACCAGCCTTCTGGTTAGCAGTCAATTGCCTTAGCCACTATGATACCAGAGCTCCCATCTCCGTTGTACATAGGATCACTATATGTAAGAGCAGACTCGACAGCACCTAACAGAACTTATATGTTTTTACTGAGTTTTTTTTTTTTTCTTTCCCAGAATGTTTGTGCTACCACATTTCCAGGAGTGGTAGTGAGGTATATCGATGGTCTCCTGTCAGAATTTTGTGTTCATTAATTGTTATCTACAGTGCATATAACAGAAGAACTAACTTAATAACAAATTTATG
This sequence comes from Orycteropus afer afer, assembly GCF_000298275.1. Taxonomy (NCBI): domain Eukaryota; kingdom Metazoa; phylum Chordata; class Mammalia; order Tubulidentata; family Orycteropodidae; genus Orycteropus; species Orycteropus afer. Next base: position 1,210,557 of record NW_006921915.1, read on the forward strand.
TCTGAGTAATACCAGCTTAATAGTCAATAAAATGTTGATATTTGATTAAACATCAAACAATTAGAAAATCAAGATAAGATTTATAAATTTTGACATCCATGGAGAAGTTATAATATTGTATTCACTTTTATACAGAGTTACAAGTGTTTATATGCAATAGATATAAGCCACCTCTCTAAATATATAGAAATTGAACTATTTAGAGAATAAAATCTCCAATGAGATTAAGTTGTTGTTTTTGTTAGATGTTGTTGTGTTGAGTCTGACTCATAGTGACACTACAACTGGAGCAAACACTGCCCAGTCCCATCCTCACAATCCTCGCTATACTTGAGCCCATTTTTGCGACCAGTTTGTCAATCCATCTTGTTGACAGTTTTCCCCCCTTTCCCCAACCTTGTGCTGTATCAAGCATGATTTCCTTCTCCAGGGATTGGTCCCTTCTGACAACACGACCAAAGTAGATGAGACAAAGTCTGGCCATGCTCCATTCCAAGGAGCATTTTGGATGCACTTCTTCCAGGAGAGATTTGTTAATTCTTCTGTCAGTCCACAGTGTTTTCAGTACTTTTTTGCCAGCACCACAATTCAAAGGCATCGACTCTTCAGTCTTCCTTATTCACCATCCAGCTTTCATACTCATATGAGGCTATTGAAAATACCATGAGTTTGGATAGACACACTTTCATCTTCAATGTTACATCTTTGCTTCTTAACACTTTAAAGACTTCCCTTGTAGCAAGTGTGCCCAGTGCAAATAGGATGTTTGATTCCTTGACTGCTGCTACTGTGGTTGATTGGTGATCCAAGTAAAACTAACTATTTGAAAACTTCAGTCTTTTCTCCATTTGTCATGATATTGCTTATTGGGCCACTTGTAAGGATTTTCATTTTCTTTGTGTTGAAGTGTAAACTGTACTGAAGACTGTAGTCTGATCTTCATCAGTATGTGATTCAAGTCATCTTAAATTTCAGCAAGCTAGGTTGTGCTATCTTCATATGACAGGTTGTTAATGATTCTTTCTCCAAACCTGAAGTTGTATTCTTTATATAGTCCAGTTTTATGGACTATTTGCTCAGCATATAAATTAAATAAGTATGGTGAAAAAATACAACCTTGATATACATCTTTCCTCATTTTAAATCATGCAGCATCCCTTGGTTTATGTGTAGCTTCCTTGTGAGCACAATTAGGTGTTCTGGAATTCCCATTATTTCAATGTCAACCATAATTTGTTCTTACCCACACAGTCAGATGGCTTTGCATAGAAAAACATCTTTCTGATATTCTTTGCTATCAGACAAGATCACCTGGCATCAGCAATGATTTGGCTCATTGAAGACCTCTTCTGAATCCATCTTGAGTTTCTAAACGTTCTCCTTCAATATATTTCCATTACCATTTTGAATTATCAACAAAATTTTACTTGTATTTGATATTATTGATATTGTTTGATAACCTCCACATTCTGTTGAATCACCTTTCTTTGGAATGAACATAAATATCTATCTCTTCCACCTAGTTGGCCATATAGATGTGATCCAAATTTCTTGGTATAAATGAATAAGCACCTTCACTGCTGCATCTGTTTGTTGAAACATATCAATGGTTATTCTCACAATTTCTGGGGCCTTGTTTTTCACCAATTAATTCAGTGAAAATTTCACTTCTTCCTTCTGTACCACTGGTTCTTGATCATATGCTATGTTCTGAATAGTAGGACATTAACTAATTATTTTTGGTACAGGGACTCTGGGTATTCCTTCCATCTGCTTCTGATACTACCTGCATCATTCTATAATTTGCCCATAGAATCCTTTAACATTGCAACAGGAGTCCTGAATTTTTTCTTCAGCTTTTTCAGCTTGGGAAATCCTGAGGATTTTCTTCCCATTTGGTTTTCTAACTCCAGATCTTTCCACATTCCATTTAATATTTTATTTTATCTTCAGAACCACCCTTCGAAATCTTCTATTCAGCTCTTTCATTATTTTTTTTTTCCATTTGCTTTAGCTACTCTCCATTCAAGAAGAGTTTAAGAGTCTCTTTCAATTTCCCTTTTGATCTTTTCTTCCTTTCTTGTCCTTTTAATGACCTTTTCTTTTCTTTATGCATGATATTTTTGATGTCATCTTATAACTCATTTGGTCTTTAGTAATTGGTATTCAATGTGTCAAAACATTTTTTGACAGATGGTCACTAAATTTAGGTGGGATATAATCAAGGTCATGTTTTGGCTCTTGTGCACTTGTTTGAGTTTCTTCAGCTTCAACTTGGATTTGCATATGAGCAATTGATCTGTTCCACTGTCAGCTCCTAATCTTGTTTTGACTGATGATTTGGAGCTTCTCAGTTGCCTCTTTCCATACATGTTGTTGTTGTTGTTATGTTACGTCGAGTCAGACCCGACTCATAGCAACCCCTCCTTGGGTTGCTGAGGCGGTATCACTACAGAAGTAGATTGCCTAACCTTCCTTTTGTGGAGTGGCTGGTGGATTTGAACTGCCAGCCTCCTGGTTAGCAGTCAAGTGCCTTAGGCACTTGACACAATATATTTAGTCACAAAATAGTTTATATTCCATAGATGTAGTTGATCTGATTCCTCTGTGTTACATCTGGCAATGTCTAGATAACAGGGTAAGTTTTTGGAAAAAAAATGGTATTTATAACATATAAGTCACTGGTCTTCCCAAATTCTATTATGTGATATCCAGCATAATTTCCAAGGGCATACTTTACAACTATCAATGCTTCATCTGTCCTCCTATTTGCATTCCTATCACTAATGATGATCAATACATCTTAATTGTGTGATTGGTCAATTTCAGACTGCAGAAGTTTGTGAAATTCTTCAATTACTTCATCTTTGGCTTTAGTGTTTGGTGAGTAAATGTAATAATAGTAGCAATAACTGTTTTTCCTGGTAGGAATATGAATGTCATCCTATCACTGATGGCATTGTATTTCAGGATAGATCCTGAAACGTTCTTGTTTGACGATGAATGTGACATCATTCTCCTTCAATTTGTCATTCCTGGCACAGTAGACCATGTAATTCTCTGACTCAAAATATCCAATATCAGTACATTTCAGTTCATTAATTCCTAAGACACCAATTTTAATGCATTCCATTTATTTTTGACTATTTCTAATTTTCCTAGATTCACACTTCGTGTGTTCCATGTTCTAATTATTTATGAACATTTGCAGCTGTTTGTCTCCATTTTGAGGCATATACAATGAGGAAATGGAGGTTCCAAAAGCTTTATTCCAACCTAGTCAGTAAAGTGGACTATTTTGAGGAGGCAGCTCTTCCCCAATTATATTTGATGCCTTCCAACCTGAAGGGCTCATACTCTGGCACCATACCAGACAATGTTTCACCGCTATTCATAAATTTTTCCAGTGATATATCTCACCGTGTTTCACTGTTATTCATAGTTTTAAGTTAGACACTTTGATATGAATACATATGTAATATTCCTCATATGAGTACATTGGTCAAGAGTATAACATAAAAACAAGCTTTTCCAAGCACATATTTTCATCCATGTACTAACCAATATTAAAGGGTTATGTCAAATGGTCATGTCAAATGGAACTTGATTTGAGTTTACTTTTATTTCTAAATAGAGATTTATTCTAATCATTTCTCAATCACTCCTAGTGTAGGTAGATTCTTCTTGGTATTAGTTTTCACAAAATATTTATATAACATGGCAAAAGTATTTATAAAATGTTCCTAAACATAATGCAAATTTAATATGAGTAGGTAACATGTATAACATGTACAAGAAATTCCCCAAATATTCATTTTTGTTTTTGAAAGAATATTAAAAGTCTAGAAATAACCCATATGGTATGAAGCAATGCCATATTAAAATTGTAAAATTAAGTCATAAATGATAATTACGTATAAGTAAAGTTGGATAGATCACCACCCTTATGCACCATACATTGTCCTTCTAAGAATGCATATCACTGAAACTTATTCTGAATGAGGTGATCATATTTTATTTTTTTCTCAAAATGTTCAAAAAGTTCATTAACACCAAATGGTAAAACTAAAATTAAATTATGGTGAATTTTATCAGAATCTGAAACTGTGTCCAAAATTAGAATCAGACACATCAGAAATGATAACCAAAAAAATTCCATTTTTTTTGCATAGGTTTTGAGCAAGATGATTCCATGCTATTACCAATGTAATATAAAGCAATATAAGTCAGCAGTATTACCCAATATTTAAGATGAAAAAGTGGTCCTCTCACTTCCAAAAATCCCCAGAGAAGCAGTACCTCTCGAGGTTATAGTAAGTAATGGAAATATTTCTCTTTTGAAATGAATCATAAGTAATTTCCCTTCAAAACAACTAAGTGTACCCTAAAAATCATGAACTGTACCTAAACATGCTTTAATAATCTTTTAATAAATATATTCTCAGACATTTCACAAAGTTTCACTATTCCTTGAAGACAAAGTGTTATTTAGTTATTTTACTTTACTTTTTTCTTCATATTAGGCACATTTTCTTCTACATTTTCCATAAATGAAGGTTTTTATTTTGTTGTTTAATTGTGATTTGGATGACCATTTGCAAAGAAATTCATTTTCCATACAACAGTTCATACACATTTTGTTTCATGACATTAGTTGCAATCTCTAGTTCCTCCCTGTGGTTACCCCTTCCTATGCATTTCTGCCCTCTAAGATATAACCCTGTGCAAATACTGTGCTTCTGATCTCCCAGTGTTGGTTTTTCTAAGGAGTGTACCTACCTAGAGTAAATGTTCACTTTATATGCCTCTTCATTGTTTGCTGGAAGTCGGGATGGGTTCAATTCCAGACCTGAAGGATGGCTAGAGGCCATCATCCCAGGGGTTCACCATCTCTATCACACCAATATTCCTGGTCTTTTTTTTTTTTTTTATGATTTTGAGTTTTGTTCCACATTTTTCTCCCACTTTATCAAGGTTCTCCTATACTGATCCTTTTCTGAGTGGTTGACAGTATTAGCCAGGTACCATCTAGTTCTTCTGGTCTCATGGTCATATTGGCTGAAATTATCATGGCCCACTATTCCCTGAGACTAATTGTACCCATGCATCTTTGATTTTGTTCATTTTTCTTTTTTCTGGAATGGGAGAGACAAGTTGCTGCATGTAAATGGCTATTTGGAAGCTTTTAATATCCCAGTCACTACTCACCAAAGTAGGATGGAGAACATGTTTGTGTAGTATGTTATGTCAATTGAGCTTGATGTGCCCTATGTCCATAGTCCCTAGACCACAGTTCCAATAACTTACTCCCTCAGGGTAGTTGGTTATGGCTAAGGAGTTGTCATAACCTTGCTTAGTTAATTCTATTAATATAAGCATTCTTACAATACATACATGTATGTATATAGAGGTAATTCTGGCAACCTATGGGTATATTCCCTTTTGTCTAGACATACCTCATCATCCAGCCTGTTACCTATGTATTTACCCATAGATTAATGTTTGTTATTACTGATATGTATTATTGTGTATTGTGTATGTAAAATGGTTTATCTTTGTTGTTTGTACATCTTGTACACCTCTCTGGATCTTCCTTTTCCTTAGTGTTATTGTCTTGATTATTCATTTTTTTTATATATTGACTCTCTCTTGACCCAAATTAATAATTGTCTCTTGTCTATCTACCAATTTTCCATCCCCTTCCCTCCCTTCCCCTCCCTGTTAAGTAAAAAAGAAGGCTTTCTTCTATATGTAAAACTTTTCTTGACTTTTTACAGTACTGGAGAACTACAATAATTGACCTTCTGTGATTGACTTATGTCACTCAGCTTAATATTCTCCAAGTTCATCCATGTTATACAGTGCTTCATGGATTCTAGATTTTTCTTTAATGTTGCATAGTATTCTATTGTGTGTATGTACCATAGTTTGCTTATCCTTTCCTCTGTTGATAAGCATGTAGGGTGTTTCCATTTCTTTGCTTTTGTGAATAGTGCTACAATGAACATGGGTGTGCATGTATCTATTTGTGTCGTGCCTCTCACTTCTTTAGGATATACAGCTAGTAATGGGATGCTGTATCCAATGGTATTTCTATTTCTGATTTTTAAAGGAATCACTATGCTCACTTCCACAATTGTTGTATCATTTCACAGTCCCACCTTCAGTGTAACAGAGTCCCCATCTCTCCACATGCTCACAGCATTTGTTATTTTCTGCTTTGTTGAACTTTGCCATTATTGCTGGGCTGAGATGGTATCTCATTTTTGTTTTGATTTACATCTCTCAATAAATGTCATTTTATCTACAAATTAACAGTATTGGTTATGTTTTAATTTATTTTTTTATCTTAATTACTCGTGCATGCACTTATCTGAATAAATAAATAGATAGACAAATGAATAAATAAATAACACCACTGCCATTGAGTTGATTACAACTCAAAGAGACCCCCCATTGGGTTTGTGAGGTAGAAAATCTTTACGAAAGTAGATTGCCCAGTCTTCCTTCCAAGGAGTGGCTTGTGGGTTAAAACCATCAACCTTCTGGTCAGCAGTCAAATAAATGCCTTAGGAACTGCACCACCAAATCTCCTTGTGCATATGTATACATGTATGTGAAAACAAGAGATGATTCATGCATGTCATTAGCAATGGACATAAATAAATTTTAAAGAATTAAAACAAATACCCTGCTAGTATTTTGAACTGAAAATACATTGCTTATTGACACCTTATGTTGTATTCTGTTTGGAAATTACTTGATACAATATGTAAGAAAAGAGTCATATGAAGTTCACAACTGCTGTCATAATTTGAAGTATTCAATTTTATCCATAACATTTTTTTTAAATAAATGACAGTAGTGTTGTGTTAGACTGGGGTATCAAGAGAAACACAAAAACCAGAAAAGTGTATATGTATATAGAGAGAGAGGGAGAGAGAAATTTATCTCTTGAAAATGGCTCACAACTGTATAGAAGCCAGCAAGTCCAAAGTCCCTGGAGGAAATGTCGGTCTGGAGGCAGCCTTAGCTTCTTCAACCACAGGGGGTTGAGAAATTCAAGGCTGGCAGGCAGTACACTGGTTGTTGACTCCAACGAAAGACAAATCCAAGATCTCCAGGCCGAGCGGTGGGCTGCTCACTCACGGAAGGTTGTAGTCAGCACACCTGGGTCCCAATCCACAAAAAAAGAATGTCTCTCTTCCTAAAATATCCCTGGATATCCTGGAAGCAGGCCACACCCCTAGGGAAACTCCCATTGGGCAGATTGGCCACTCAGAACACAGTCATCCAATCCCATCATGGGAACAACCACATAGAACTGGAGTCCAGCCAAGTTGACACACAGCTCCAACTATCACAAGCATGAAATCATGTGATTTCAGTAGCATGAAATACTTCTGAGGTGGTATCACCATGGAAGTAGATTGTCCAGTCTGCCTTCCCAGGATTGGCTAGTGGGTTTGAACTGCTAGCCTTCTGGTTAGCAGTCAAGTGCCTTAAGCACTAGGTTACCAGAACTCCCATAGTGAAATAAAATTAAGTAATAAAAACATACAATTTTTTAAAGTAAGCTTGACCAAAAGTTTAATTTATAAATTTGTAATGCTTTCAGATAATATATGTATGTGCAAACTCAAACTCAGAAAAAAAAAAATATATGTATATATACATATATATATATATATATATATATATATATATATATAAATTCGGTTGTACTACACTACAAAACTCTCTCCCATTAAGTTGATTCTGACTAATAGTGACCTCTACCAGCCACTCCTCAGAAGGAAGGTTGGGCAATCTACTTCTGTGGGGATACTGCCTCAGAAACCCAAGGAGGGTTGCTATGAGTCGGATCTGACTTGATGGCATTTTTTTTTTTTTTATATGGTTTCCAAGTTTATTAATCTTTACAGAAGCAGGTGACTGAATTTTATCCACACATTGGCTAGTGGTTTCAGACCCCCCACCTTTGGGTTAGCAGCTGAATGTCTCAACAACTGTGTCACCAGAGCTGTTTACTAAACTATAACAAAAAAACAAACAAACAAACAAAAAAACACTCACTGTTAGCGAGTTGATTCCACCTCATAGAGACCCTCTTTGTGTTTCTGAGGCAGTAATTCTTTACTGAGGTAAATTGCCCAGTTTTCCTTCTATGGAGTGAATGGTGGGTTTGAACTATGCTACCAGAGCTCCTTTTACTAAACTATAGTGATTGTTGCTGTTGTTGTTGTTATGTGCCACTGAGTCAGATGTAACACATAGAGACCCCTACTTGGATTTCTGAGGTGCTGCCATTACAGAAGTAGATTGCCCAGCCTTCCATCCCAGGAGTGGCTGGTGGGTTTGAACCACCAGCCTTCTGGTTAGCAGTCAAGTGCCTTAAGCACTAGACTACCAGAACTCCCATAGTGATATAAAATTAAGTAATAAAAAACCTCATTATGATTAGTCAATAAATTTTGAATATCTGACACTTGGAACAAAATAAGCAAATGGATCTAAAAGAGTAAACTTCTCAAAGGGAATGTTTCAGTATTAAGAAGACTAGAGTTTTCATGAATTTTTATTTTTATGATCTGTACCCTGCACTAAGTGGTTTCTGTAGATGGTTTCATTAAATTGTCAGAACTTTTCAAGGTAACATCCATCATATCATATTCCCAATTTTCACAAAAGTGAAATGACAAAATTAGACTGACACCAGTTCCAATGTGTTGAAGATTTGATCTCAGTCTTCTAAGTTAACTACCCTTATTAATTATAATTGTCATGTAATATTTATATCGGTGCAATTTCGTAGATGAATACCTTGTAAATACCATTTATGTATATTTAAATATATTTTTGATGGTTACCAGGGAGACACATGGTAACTTGTGTGAAAGGGAAGGTAATAATTAAAAAAACAAAATAGTAAAATTAGTATATGAAAATAAAATAAAGAAAAATGCTTATCTTTTGATTATACAGAAAATATAAATTCAACTCACTAAAAGGAAAAAAAAAATTATGCCATAGAAATTAAAAAGTAAGGAAGACAGAACACACACCTATTTGCACTGGTATTTAGAGAGAGATTCAATAAATTTGGTCATTCATGGTGATTTCAATATATCTTCCACATGTGCAAATGTAACCTGGATCCATATTAAATATACATGATTTTATTCATGACCATTTTATGCTTTCAGTTTTTGGCCAATAAAATAATTATTCCAATGCTGCAATTATTTTTGTGCTGATTCTGAGATATTTTTATAAAATATGAATTAGTATAAAAATGATCTAAATAGCTGTTATGTTCCTCATGTAAAATGAAATTGGAGGCATATACATTATAAAGGAGAAGCATTGCCTTTAACTGGAATATCCTGCATACAAATTAATTAATAATTTGCAGAATTTAAATACTTCTTTAGAGAACCACCACTCCTTTCTCAGTTGGTCATAATGTAGTGGCTTACCTATTGCTGTGATGCTAGAAGCTATACCACTGGTATTTTAAATAGCAACAAGGTCACCCATGTTGGACAGGTTTCAGTGGAATATTCAGACTAAATTAGATCAGGAAGAAGGACAAAGCAATCTACTGAAGGAAACTGGCTAGTGAAAACTTTATGGATAGCAGCAGAACATTGGCTGATATAGTACTGGAAGACAAGCTACTCAGATTGGGAGGCATCCAAATTATGACTGGAGAAGAGATGTGTCCTCAAAATAGAGTTAGTCTGAATCATATCATTTACCTCATATGGATGGAGTAAAGCTCTTGAAATCTTCATATGCTGATATGCATGACTTAAAATGAGAAGAAAGAGCTGCAAATGTCTACTAGTAATAAGAATGTGGAATTTACAAAACATGAATCAAGAAAAAGTGGAAGTTGCCAAAAATGAAATGAATCTCTTGAAGATCAATATTCAAGTCATTAATGCACTGAAATGGACAGATATTAGCCATTTTAATTGGACAGTCAAATAGGCTGCTATGCCAAGACTTACAAATTGAAGAGAAAGGTATCACATTCATTGTCAGAAAGAACATTTCAAGATTAACATTGAAGTGCGGTGCTATCATTGACAGAATAATATCCATATATCTATGTTGTTGCTGTTGTTAAGTGCCATCGAGTCATCTCCGACTCATAGTGACCCTATGCACAGCACACCGAAACACCAACAAGTCCTGAGTCAGCTCCACGATTCTTGCTATACTTGAGCCTATCGCCGCCACCACCATGTCAATACACCTTCCTCTCTTTCTTCGACCCTCCACCTTACCAAGCATAACATCCTTCTCCAGGGAATGGTCCCTTGTGACAACATGACCAAAGTATGTGAGATGAACTCTGGCCATTCTCACCTCCAAGGAGCATTCTGGCTGCACTTCCTTCAGGACAGATCTGTTACTTCTTATAGCAGTCCACGGTACTTTAAGCATTCTTCACCAACACCACAGCTCAAAAGCATGAACTCTTCTTCCATCTTCCTTATTCATTGTCCAGCTCTCATATGCATATGAGGTGATTGAAAATACCATGGCTTGTATCAGATGCACCTTAGTCCTCAAGGAGGCATCTTTGCTCCTCAGCACTAGAAAGAGGTCTTTTGCAGTTGATTTGATCAGTGCTATACATTGTCTGATGTACTGACTTCTGCTTTCCTTGACATAAATTGCAGAGCCAAGCAATGTGAAGTCTTTGACAACTCGAATCTTTTCTCCATTAATTGTGATGTTGTTTATAGGTCCAGTTGTGAGGATTATTGTTTTCTTTACATTAAGGTGTAATCCATAGTTTAGACTGTATTCTTCAATCTTCTTCAGTACTTTAAGTTATCCTCACTTTCAGCAAGCAAAATTGTATTGTCAGTTTATCACAAGTAGTTAATGATTCGTCCTCCAATACTGATGCCACATTCTTCATATCGTCTGGCTTCTCATATTATTTGCTCACAGATTGAATAAGTATGGTGAAAGGATACAATCCTGACACACTCCCTTCATGATTTTAAACCATGCAGTGTTCCCTTTTTCTGTTTGAACAACACCCTACTGGTCTATGTACATGAGTACAATTAAGTGTTCTGGAATTCTTATTCATCTCAATGTTATCCACAATGTGTTAGGATCCACATAATCAAATGCTTTTGTATAGTCAATAAAACACAAGCAAACATCTTTCTGATATTCTTTACTCTGAGCCAAGATCCATTTTATATCAGCAATGATATTCCTCATTCCACATCCTCTTCTGAAACCAGCCTGCACCTCTGGAAGTTCTCTGTCAATATACTGCTGCAATCGTTTTTGAATTAGCTTCAGTAAGATTTTACTTGCATGCAGTATTAATGATATTGTTTGATAATTTCCACATTTTGTTGGATAACCTTTCTTTGGAATGGGTACAAATATGGATCTCTTCCAGTTAGCTGGCCAGGAAGCTGTCTTCCAAATCTCTTGGCATAACCAAGTGAGTGCCTCCAGAGGGCGATCTGTATGTTGAAGCATCTCAATGAGTATTTTGTCAATTCCTGAGCCTTTTTCCTTGCCAATTCCCTTTGCGCACCTTTGACCTCTTCTCGCAACACCATTGGTTCTTGAGCATATGCCACCTCCTGAAATAGATGAAGACAGATCAGTTCTTTTTGGTGCAGTGACTCTGTATATTCCTTCCATCATCTTTTGCTGCTTCCTGCATCATTCAATATTTATCTATAGAATTTTTCAATATTGCAACTTGAGAGTTAAATTTTTCCTCAGTTCCTTCAGCTTGAGAAATGCTGAGTATGTTCCTCTCTTTTGGTTTTCTAACTCCAAGTCTTTATACATTTTATTATATTAATTGGCTTTGACTGTTCAAGCTGCTGTTTGAAATCTTCTGTTCAGCTCTTTTATCTTTGCATTTCTTCCATTTGCTTTAGCTACTCTTCACTCAAGAGCAAGTTTCAGTCCCTCTGACATCCATTTTGGCCTTTTCTTTCTTTCTTGTATCTTTAATGACCTCTTGCTTTCTTCATGGAAGATGTTCTTGATACCATCCCATCGTTCTTCTGATTTTCCGTCACTGGTGTTCAGTGCATCAGATCTGTTCTTTAGATGGTCTTTAAATTCAGGCGGGGTATATTCAAGATGATATTTTGGCTCTAGTGGACTTTTTTTCATTGTCTTCAACTTCAAGTTTAACTTGCATATGAGCAGTTGATGGTCTGTTTCACAATCAGCTGTTGGCCTTATTTTGGCTGAAGATATTGAGCTTTTCCATTGCCTCTTGCCACAGATGTAGTCAATATGATTCCTGCGTACTCTGTCTGGTGAAGTCCATGTGTATAGCCATCATTTGTGTTGTTGAAAAAGGGTATTTGCAATGAATAAGTCGTTGGTATTGCAAAATTCTATCATGCGATCTCCAGCATCATTTCTGTCATTAAGGCCAAATTTTCCAACTACCGGTGATTCTTCTTTGTTTGAAACTTTTGCATTCCAATCACCAGTGATAAGCAGCACATCTTGATTGCATGTTTGGTCAATTTCATACTGTAGAAATTGATAAAAATCTTCAATCTTTGCTTTGGTTGTTGGTGTATAATTTGAATAATAGTCATAGTAACTGGTCTTCCTTGTAGGTGTATGGATATTATCCTATCACTGACAGCATTGTACTTCAGGACAGATTTGAAACATCTTTTGTCATGAAGAATGTCCTGCCATTGCTCTTCAAATTTTCATTCATGGTATAGTAGATCATATGGTTGTCTGATTCAAAATGGCCAAACCAGTCCATTTCAGCTCCCTAATGCCTAGGATATCAATCTTTATGCATTCCATTTAATTTCGACAACTTCCAATTTTCCTAGATTCATACTTCATACATTCCATGTTCTGATTATTAATAGATGTTTGCAGCTGCTTCTCTTCAATTTGAGTCATGCCACATCAGCACATGGAGGTCCTGAAAGACTTACTTTATACATATCATTAAGATTGGTTCTACTCTAATGAGGCAGCTCTTTCCCAGTCCTATGTTGAGTGTCTTCCAATCCAAGGGGCTAGTCTTCCTGCATTGTGTCAGACAATGTTTCCAAGCTATTCATAAAGTTGCCCAATAAGGTATCAGACAGTTTTTCTTTGCTATTGATTAGGTTTTCCCTGGCAAATTTTTGAGAAGTAGATGGCCTCCTCCTTCTTCCTAGTCTGTCTTAGTCTCTAAGCTTCATTGAAACCTGTGCACCATGTGCAACTCTGCTGGTGTCTGAAACACCAGTGGCACAGCCTCAAGCCTCACAGCAACATACAAGCATCACAGTATGACAAACTGACAGACAAGTTTGTCTCCCCTAGCTCCATATATCTATAAAGAAGATCAATTAATAAGAATATTATTCAGATTTCCATACCAATAATGCAAAAATTGAAGAACTTAAAGATTTTTACCAACCTTTTCATTCTAAAATGATCAAACATGCAATCAAGATGTATTCATTACTACTAGTGATTGGATTGTGAAAACCAGAAACAAGGAACGATTCCAAAAAGAAAAAGAAAAAAAAAAAAAAAAAAAAACTTACTGCTGTTGAGTCAGATCCAACTCATAGAGAGTCCTCTGTGGGTTTATATAGTGGAATCTCTATGGAAGTAGATTGCCCAACCTTCCTTCAAAGGAGTAGCTAGTGGGTTTGAATGACCAAGCTCTAGTTAGCAGTCAAATATCTTTGGCACCACACTACCAGAGCTCCTAAGGATTAAAAGTTGAAAAACATGGCCTTGGATACAGCAATGATGTCAGAGATTCCATGATAGAATTTTGCAAAACCAATGATTTAGTAATTGGAAATACTCTCTTGTTCAGCAACATAAATGGGGACTATACACTGAACTGCAGTGGATGGAATACATAGAAATCAATTTGACTACTGCCTCTGTACAAAAAGACAGTGGAGAAGCTCAGTATCATCAATCAAAACAAGGCCAGGTTACAACTGAAGAACAGATCATTAATTGCTCACATGAAAGTTTAAGTGGAAGCTGTAGAAAATTGAAACAAGTCTATGAGAGCCGAAGTATGACTCTGAATTTATACACCTGAATTTAGAGACCATCTCAAGAGCAGTTGGATTGAACAGTAACTACTAAACACCAGTTCAGTTGTTGAATCACATCAAGGACATCATACATGATGAAATCAAAAGATCATTAAAAAGACAGGGAAGAAATAAAAGTCCAAAATAGATGTCAGAAGGGATTCTGAAACTTAATATTGAGCGTACAGTAACTTAAACTAACAGAAGAAATGATGAAGTGAAAGAGCTAAATAAAAGATCTCAAAGAGTGGTTCAAGAAGACAATGTAAACTGTAATGTAAAGACATGGAGTTAGAAAAGCAAGAGGGAAGAACATGTTAGGCCTTTCTCAAATTGAAAGAACTGAAAATAAAATTCAAGTTTTGAGTTGCAGTTTTGAAGGATTATAAGGACAAAATATTAAATGATGCAGGAAGCATCATAAGAAGATAGAAGCAAAACAGTCACTGTGGTACAAAAAATTGGTCCACCTGCAACCACTTCAGGAAATAGCATATGATTAAGATCCAGTGTTGTTGTTGTTGTTATTTGCCATAGAGTCGGCCCCGACTCCTAGCGACCCCTCCTTGGGTTTCCGAGGCAGTTATCACTATGGAAGTAGGATTGCCCAACCTTCCTTCCGAGGAGTAGCTGGTGGGTTTGAACCACCAGCCTCCCAGTTAGCAGTCAAGTGCCTTAGGCACTATGCTACCAGAGCTCCCAGATCCAGTGTTAGTGAAGGAAAAAGCCCAAGATCCAGTGTTAGTGAAGGAAAAAGTCCAAGTATCACTGGCAGCATCAGTGAAAAACAAGACTCCAGGAATTGACATAATATTTGTGGAGATTCTTGAACAAAATGATACAATGCTAGAAGCAATCAGAAACCTATGCCCATAAATTTGTAAGATACATTCCTGGACAAGAGACTATGAGAGATCCATATGTATGCCAATAAAAGGATGATTCAATGTAATGTGGAAATTATTAAACAATATCCTTAATATCATGAGCAAATAAAATTTTGCTGAAGATAATTCAAAAAATCTTGCAGCAGTACATAGACAGGAAACTGCCAGAAACAATAGCCAGATTCACAAGACGACATGGAACAAGGGATAGAAGTGCCTATGTAAGGTGGATCTTGGCTGAAAGCAAAGAAATCAGAAAGATGTTTACCTGTGTTTCATTGACTATGCAAAGGGATTTTTCACTGCGGCTCATAAAAAATCATGGGTGACATTGCAAATAATGGGAATTCCAGAACACTTAATTGACCATGTGGAAAGAGGCAGTCATTCAAACAGAACAAGGGGAAACTGCATGGATTAAAATCAGGAAAGGTGCACATCAGAGCTGCATCCTTTCACCATACTTATTTAATCTGTATGCTGAGCAAATAATCCAAAAACCTGGACATTTTTAAGTAACACAGCATCAGTGTTAGAAGATTCATTAACAAATTTTAATATGCAGATGATACAGCCTTGACTGCTACAACAAAGAAGAATTGAAACACTTATTGATGAATATCAAAGGCTACAGCCTTCAGTATGGATTATACCTCAACATAAAGAAAACAAAAAACCTCCCAACTAAACCAGTAAATGAGATCATTTAAAATGGAGAAAAGATTGGAATTATCAAGGATTTCATTTTATTTACATGCACAATCATTGGCAAATCTTCTGCAAAAGACCTCATTAAAGTGTTAAAGAGCAAAGATGTCATATTGAAGACTATGGTACACTTGACTCAAACTAGAGTATTTTCAACAGACTCATAAATATGTGAAAGCTGGACAGTGAATAAGGCAGACTACAGAAGAAGTGATGCATTTGAATTATGGTGTTGGTGAAGAAAGTTGAATGCACCATGAACTACCAGAATAAAGAACACATCTATCTTGGGGGATATACAGCCAGAATTTTGCTTAGAAGTGAGTATGGCAAGACCTTGTGTCACGTATTTTGGCTATGCTATCAGGAAGGACAAGTCCCTGAGGAAGGGCATAATCCTTCATAAAGCAGAGGCCAGTGCAAAAGGGGAAGACTCAATAAGATGGATCAACACAGTGATAGCAACAATGGGCTCAAGCATACTAACAGTTGTGAGGATGGCACGGGACTAGGCAGTGTTTCATTCTGCTGAACGTAGTCTCACTATGAGTTGAAACAGCTTCCATAGCATCTAACAAAAACAAAAACAACAAAAGGGAGTTTTCTTTAAATATGTTTTGCATGTTGTCTTACCAAGTGAATAAACAATGTTTGTTAACTTTTCTTTCCTTTTTTTAATTTTTATTGTGATTCGGTTGAAAGTTTACAGAGCAGATTTACTTTCCATACAGCAGTTCACACACACTTTGTCTCATGACATAGACTGCAGTTTCCCACAATACAACAGCTCCCCTCCCATTTCCTCCTCATAGTTACCTCTTCCCTGTGTCCTTCTCTCCCATGCACTCTTGCCCCGTGACCTGTCTCTCTGCGCATACACAGCCCTTCTATTCACCCCATGATTGATCTCTCCAAAGAGTATATATGCCTAATGTAAATGTTCAGCTCATATGCTGTTTTTTGTTTCGCTGGAAACCACAGAAATGGGTTCAATTCCAGACCTGAAAGGCAGTTAGGGGCCATTGTCTCAGTGGGTCCATCAGGCTCTAGCAGACCAGCAAATCTGGTCCCTTTAAATTTTCTTTTACTCCATACAGAACAACAAATTAAAATTTTGGAGCTCATTAATATCCAAATATAAATCCCAAATTATTCTGTTAAAAATTGTTAATAAAGTATAAACAGGCAACTTTATCCAAAGCCATCTAGTGCAAAGGCCAGTAAGTTTCAGTCTATTGTATGTTTCTCCACATGGAAATAAAGTATCAAGTATCAGGAAAGAAGAATTTGTGTTTTTCTCTCAACTGTCAATGAAGAATGAATATTTCTTCCTAATAGTCAGCATTTTAAGTTTTCAGTCATTAGATTTAAGAAAAGTAAATATGTTAACTTAATTGTACTCTAATGTAATTCTAATTTGCATTCAATGTATGTCAATTCACATTTTCTTTATCAGCAGTTTTTCAATTATAGTAAATGGAATTAAGATATTCTAGTAATTACACTCCAATTATATTGATTTGCCCCAAATTCAAAAAGACATGTTGTTTCCCAATATAATATTTTGAGAGATTAAAACCCAAGAGTAGAATGCCAAAGGAATAAAAATCCAATATTCTTTGGTCAAGTAACAAATTAATTAGCATGAAAACAAATGTATTTCACCTTCCTAGATAACAATTACAAAATTATTTTCTTCATCATGTTATTATGGTTAATTACACAAAAGATAGTTCTCTGGTGAGATATAGAGTCCTTTCATCAAGCATTGCCTAGGCTGCCCCTCCATAGTAGTGTTGTTGTTGTTATGTGCTGTCGAGTTGTCTCCGATTCAGAGTGACCCCATGCACAACAGAACGGAACACTGTCTGGTCCTGTGCCAGCCTCATGATTCTTACTATACCTAAGCCCATCAGTGCAGCCACTGTGCCAATCCATCTTGTTGAGGGCCTTCACCTTTTACATTGACCCTCCACTTTACCAAGCATGCCATCCTTCTTCAGGAAATGGTTCCTTCTGATAACATGACCAAATTAGGTGAGACAAAGTCTGGCCATTCTCACTGCCAAGGAACATTCCAGCTGCACTTCTTCCAGGACAGATTTGTTAGTTCTTTTAACAATCCATGGTATTTTCAGCATTCTTCAATACTACAACTCAAAAGCATCAACTCTTCTGTCTTCCTTATTCATTGTCCAGCTCTCACATGCATATGAGGCGATTGAAAATATCATGGCTTGTGTCAGGGGCACCTTAGTTCTCAGATATCTTTGCTCTTCAGCACTTGAAAGAGGTCTTTTGCAACAGATCTGCCCAATGCAATATGTCTTTTGATGTCTTGACTGTTGCTTGCATTAGTGTTGACTGTATAACCAAGTAATATGAAGTCTTTGACAACTTCAATCTTTTCTCCATTTATCGTGATGCTGCTTATTGGTCCCGTTTTGTTTTCTTTATATTGAGGTGTAATCCATACTGCAGACTGTACTCTTCAATCTCCATCAGGAAGTGGTTCAAGTCATCCTCACATATATACATCTGTATATCTTTCAGCAAGCAAAGTTTTGTTTTCTGTGTATTGCAGGTTGTTAATGAGTCTTTCTCCAATCCTGAGGCCATATTCTTCTTCATATAGTCCAGCTTCACAGATCAGTTAATAAGTTAAACTTGGGATCTTAGAATTTGCATTGATATTTCATGTGCCACGTATTGCATGAGTTCTTAGGACACCATAGAAGATTACAGATGTAGCAATTTCCTGTCCAGGAATTTTACAAATGTTTCAATTTCCTGTCCAGGAAGAGATTATATTAAAAAATTTATGTTTCCAAAATCTCATTGTGTTTCCCAAAATCATAGAACAAATTCAAAAAGTTCTAAGAGAAATAAAGGAGCTCTCGTGGTGCAGTGACTAAGGCATTTGACTGTTAACCAGAAGGTTGGTGGTTCAAACACACCAGCCACTCTATAGAAGGAAGATGGAGCAATATATGTCTGTAAAGATTTACTGCCCTGGAAACCCAACAGAGGTCACTATGAGTAATAATCAATTCATTGGCAGTGAGTATTTTGTTGTTTTTTGTTTTTTATTTTTTTTCCTCTAGAGGAGGTAGAGAAGACAAAGAAAATTTTGGTTTCAAGTTCATCAAAATTCCCAGGTTGTCTGGGCCAGATATTTAAAGATTATAGCAGTTTCCTCCCTTTGGCCCTGAGGGTAGATTTAAAAAAAAAAAAAATGAGTGAAGACTATAATTTATATTAGTACATTTATTTGAATACCCTGTAATTCCATTAAATAAATCTTTTTAAGGTTTTGACACACCAATACATTTTAAAGAACTATTTTATTAAATTAAAATCAAACTCATGTAATTCAATGACTTCTATGTAATCTTTGCAACGATACATTAAATTCTAGAAGTTGCTTTTTATCTCCCTATTCATTTATAACACAATTGTTGTTGTTATGTGCCATCAAGTTGGTCCCTACTCATAACAACCCCTCCTTGAGTTTCCAAGGCGGTATCACTACAGAAGTAGATTGCCCAACCTTCCTTCTGAGGAGTGGCTGGTGAGTTTGAACCACCAGCCTTCTGGTTAGCAGTCAAGTGCTTTAGGTACTATGTTACCAGAGATCCTTTATAAAACAGTAGGGTTTTTGGGGTTTTTTTTGTATTTTTTGTAGTAAGTTTCTTGTACATGTCATCAGGTCCATTTTTAATTCTTTTATCATTTCAAACATACAAAATATTCAGCATCTGATCTTTCCAATAGGAAGTAAAATAGCATAGTCATTAAAAGCAAGAGAGCCTGAATTTGAATATGAAGTTTTATCATACATATGAGGGAGCTCTAATGGTGTAGTGCTTAAGGCATTTGACTGCTAACCAGAAGACTGGCAGTTCAAACCCACCAGCAACATCTCAGAAAGAAGGTTGAGTACTCTACTGAAGTAGTGATACCACCTTGGAAACCCAAGGAGGGATCACAATGAGTTGATCCAACTCCCTAGCAGTAAGGTTTTTTTTTTTTTTTTTTTGGGTATCACATTAGCGAAGGGAGATCAAACTCCAAAACCATAGCCACTGCCATTGAATATATGTTCTCACATTTTTTAATAAAGAAAATGAGAACACTGTTAGTAGCTATCTGTTTGCATTCTTTTAAGAACCACACAAATTAGCACCTGCTCAATGAGATATCATGCACATTCATGACATGATAGATACTATATTGTTGTTGTTGTTGTTGTTATGTGCCGTCGAGTCAGCCCTGACTCATAGCGACCCCTCCTTGGGTTTCCGTGGCAGTATCACTACGGAAGTAGGATTGCCCAACCTTCCTTCCGAGGAGTGGCTGGTGGGTTTGAACCGCCAGCCTTCTGGTTAGCAGTCAAGTGCCTTAGCCACTATGCTACCAGAGCTCCCAGATATTATATTAATTACATATAATTTGTGGAGGGATCTGTTTCTACTGTTTATTCATTCTGCTTATTCATCTCCTGATAACTAGATTTTGTTCGTTTGTTTATACATTGTGTGTATGTGTGTGTGTGTTTTGCTTTTTCTTTGTTTTGTGATTTTATTGTGTTTTATTTTGTAATGAGCTCAGTCCGGCAGAGGTTTACAGGTGCAAATGATCTGCAGTTTTGTCTTAAGAGTGCATCCTTTCAGCAGTGTTTCTCATTTCCTTCTGCAACACTCTCCAGTGTCATTTCCCCTGACAGTTATGTACTCTGTATTTCTTGGGCTAATCTATAGTGAAAATTTACATCCAAAACCAGCAGCGTCTGCACTGATGATTTCATGGGGATGGTATTTTTTCCACTTAAAGCGTAGGATGAAACAAAGGTGTGTTCTTGCTGTTTCCTTTTCCTGGTGAATGACTTTATATTCTACTCTAAACCTCCTCATGAAAGATGGAGTCTTTTTTAGGGTCTTTTATTTAAGCAGGGGTTTCACTTCCAACTTTCTGCTTTGTGAAGCCCCAGATGTGGCCTCTCTTTCCCCTGTGACCTTTAAATATAAACGTCTTGGTTACAGGGATTCATAAATCCCCCTGGGCAGTTGAGTATCAATGCAAACTTACTTCTCAGGTTTCATGCTTACTTTTCATGTTTTGGCTTTGGGGATTTACTTAACTTTCTTAGAGTCACAGTTACATAGTTAAAAGGTTTTAAAAAATATTTTATCAAGCATTTCTACATGTGTGGGAAGAGAATTCTTTTTTTTTTTTTTTTTTTGTATAAACAAAAATGTTGCAAGGAATAGAGATACCATCTAACCCCTTAGAACAGTGTTTCCGACTGCTGTATGGTTGTGATTGAGCGGTAGAAGAAATATGAAAACCAACTCAGAGAGTATTGCAACAATCAGAGCAAATGCTCACAAGAATTGGTCTTACAACAGGAATAAATGAATATGATAAAATTGGTGATATATTTTGGACATAATGAAAGATTGGATGTGGATTGGAGATACAGGGTCCAATCTACAGGGTAGATTGTAGTTTTATTGCCTAGTTGTGAAAAATCAGGGACTTTCTCAATTTGGGGATAAGAGAAGACTAGCTAAAACAGCAATGAGTGCTTTTCAATTATTCATGTATACAAAAGTTTATAACTAAAATATGTAATAGTGGGACTGACCAAAAAAAAAAAAAAACCTCACTGCCGTGGAGTCAGATCCGACTTATAGCAACCCCTCCTTGGTTTTCCAATATGGTATCACGGAAGTAGATTGCCCAACCTTCCTTCAGAGGAGCGGGTGGGGGGTTTGAACTGCCAGCCTTCTGGTTAGCAGTCAAATGCCTTACGCACTACACCACCAGCACTCCTAGTGGGACTGAAGTGACATTGAAGTCTTACCTATAGAGTTACTAAAATCTGATGACCAAAAGATGCAGTATATAGGACTATATATATATAGAGAGAGAGAGAGAAGTGATTTATACTTGGTGTGTTCAGTTGATGAAGGTACCAATAATCAAGATACTTAAAGTGGTAAGAGGAGAATATTTACACTGAATGTTGACACTCAAATTCATTTATTGGCATGTTGAGTTTGAGATATTCATGGGGCAATTATATGGATGAGTCCAGAAAGTTGTTTTTTTTTTTTTTTTTTCCCATTTATATTCAGAGGAAAGTCTAAGCTGGAGATAGGATTCTAGAACTATATTTACATTAAGTATCTAAGGGTGAGAAATATAAAAATTATGTGAACTTCCTGGAACTTATTGAATAAATTTCACAAAGTAAGTGGCACTTATGAAAAAAAAAAGTAAATAAAATTCTACCACAATATCATTGATATTCCAGGTCTCTCCTTATAGTAAGAATTTTATTTAAATGTAATTTAGCTTTATTTATAACTTTGAAATAATGATTTCCATTAATATATATTTACATTTTAAACCTTTACTTTGAGGAATATTCTCCTGTGGCAAATAAACTGGTTAAATTAAGAGTTAGAAAATTATTTTTTTAATTTGTTGTTCAGATGCTTACCTACAATTTCTTGTATCATGTAACATTGCTTCCAGCCTGAAATCTGCAAGCAACTTCAACACCACAACTGAACTTAGGCCAACCACAGGAATTTATTTTAATGATCCCCATATTTTCAAATCCTTCACTTGAAGTATAGGGCACTCTCTAGAGAGCAGAATCAATAAACCTTGAAGAATGCATATGGAACATTATTTAAACTAGGACCTGAAAAGAAGCTAGCAGATGCTAAGGAGCACTGGGGTTGAATTGCAGAAATATACCACAGACAACAGGCACATAAATGAAACATGTATCCACAGGATGAAAACTGTGGTATAATGAGAACAGTGAAAGGAGAAAGGGGGACAGAAACTAGTTACCTGACAGAACAGTAAAGAATCGATGTAAGTGCATGCCCACAATATTAATACTTTCATACATTCATTTAATAAAATGATTGAGCTTCCTGGCACTATGCTCAGCTTTGAGGCTATAGAGGTGAATTAAGATTAGGGAGGGGATATTTATTCATACTTTTAAAGCAGAAAAAATATTGGCAAACATATAGAGATAAGAAACAATGGGTGTTCTTGGTATTTGGCTTCTCCAGTGTGTTTGCAATATAAATACAAGAATGACAGAAGGAGATGAGATTAAAGGGCTTAGAAAAAGAAGTTGAGATTATGAATGGGTTTGTTCTCTATGCCAATGACCTTCCATCTTAATTTGAAGGTGATAGAGAGGCACTGAAGTATTTTATGTAATGGAATAAAATGAAAAGATATGTAACTTAGAAAGATTATCTTTGTTGGCATCATGAAGAATGTTGAGAAGGGAAGCAAGATCCACATTTTACATTATAAACTGTATTGATATTTAAGAAATAATGGTAAAACATAAAAATCATTTAAAAATTAAAACATAAAAAATATTTTACTAAGTTTTAATATCCCTTAATTTCTTTAAAATTAATTCATAGTTACTCTATATTAAGATTTTTTTTTCTGAGAAAAGCATACTTTACAAAGATTATCAGTGAAAATAAATAAAATGAGCTAAAAATAAAAAGTCTGTACAAATTCTTAAGTAGATTTTTAATGTATGGCGTTAACTACAATAACAAGCCCTGGTGGCAAAGTTGTTTAGCACTCAGCTGCCAACCAAAAGACCATTGGTTCAATCCTACTAGCTGCTTTGCAGAAGAAAGATGAAGAAGTATGCTTCCATAAAGATAACAGCCTTGGAAACTCCATGGGGACAGTTCTAGTCTGTCCTACAGGATCCCTATGAGTCAGTATTGACTTGAATGTAAAGTTTTTATACAACACAACAATGCAACCACTGCTATGGAATCAGATCTGACTCATAGTGACCTCTCCTTGGGTTTCCAAGGCAGTATCACTACGGAAGTATATTGCCCAACTTTCCTTCTGGGGAGTGGCTGGTGGATTTGAACCGCCAGCCTTCTGGTTAGCAGTCAAATGCCTTAGGCATTATGCCACCAGAGCTCCCAAAGTTTTTATATTTATTATTATTATTATTATTATTATTATTATTATTATTATAGGGAGTTCTGGTGGCATAGTGTCTAAGGCATTTGACTGCTAACCAGACAATGTCTAAATAAATTTAACTCTCAGTACAAGTTGTATATAAAATCTACTACTCTGTTAATTTTAAGAAAGGGGAATTCCAGAACATACAGTGTTTTCTTTACTTTTCTTTTCTGCCCCCCACCCCAGAAACTAACAGGATTAAATAAGACTTTATAAATTTTTATGTTAAACATCTAGAAATCTTAAAATGTTCACAAACACTTCATAGCCATCCTCCATTCTCAGGAAACTTTTAAGAAAAATGACAGTTTATTTAACTATTGTATGATAATATTAAATATTACAAAGTAGGTAATATCAGCAAAATAAACATGGAAATGTGTTGACATTAATTCCTTTAGTGTTCTTTTTTATTGCATGCTAAACAAGACAAAATTCCCTATTCCATCATCAGTCTCCATATTAATTATCAGAATTACTTAGACTAAAATTAAATGTTTACTAATTCATGTATTTAATCATTATCTCAATAATGATTTCTTGAGGCTTTGGGAGATGTGAGACACCAAGGTATAAATCAACAGTATGAAAATATGTAAACCACAGGACTATATAGATAATTACTTAGTTATAAAGAGGTTATATACAAAACATACACTAAAATATACTGGATTCTCTGACATTATACATATACAATAAGAACATGAATCCATGGAATCCCTTATGGAAACTTGGTAGGTGGGATAATAGTCAGGAAAATATTTCTGTTTTTTGTGCTTATACAAAGCAAGAATATGAATTAAATTGGTGAAAATATTGTGCAAAAAAACATTCCAGCAGAATATTAATAGGTACAGTAATTATATTTATTTATGTACAGCAGAGTAAAAAAAGAAAACTACATTTGTAAGAAATGCTTTGAAAATTGAAGGAAAGTATATAAAGTAGGGAAGATGACTAGGAGTTGAGATGAAATTAGAGTTAAAGATACAAAATCAAGGAAGAACGAATGTATGTGGTGTGTGTTTCAAAGTCCTGGTATGAGCAGTGGGGAAATGTGAGCCTTTTTAAGAAGAGTAATGCAACATATGCTTTACTTTATTGTTTCCATTGGCAAGGTAGATGGTTAATTTGAAAGTGATAAATGTAAAATCAATAAGAAAAGTTAAGAAAGTTCTGTAGAAGACTGGAGAGAATGATAAACTATAGTAGAAATAGCAAAGAAGATGCACATTCTAGAAATATCAGATTGGTCATACACACACACACACACACACACACACGTATGAAGGTGGTTCAAAGTAACAATAGTGCAAAATTAGTTATGAGTTTGAACAGTCTTTTTCAGGTAATAAAGGAGTAAAGGAGACTGAAACAATTATAAACATCTTTTTTGCCAATATATTTGAAAATTATGATGAAATAGAAAATTTCTAGAAAACTCATAAAATTAAAAATCATACAAGAATTTGAGTTACTACATATTAATTTGAAATCAAAATCCATAATTTAAAAATATTTCCATCTATAAACCTCTCAATCTAGACATCATCACCAGTGAATTATAACAAATATTTAAATAATAATATCAGCTAACTTCAAAAATCTTGTAGGTGATAAAAAATGGAACCTTCCACATTCATTTAATGAGGTTTACATAATCTTGATACAAAATTCTAGAATGGACATTTCCTGATAAGGAAAATTATATGCTAATGTCAATCACGAATGAAGATTCAAATATCCCAAACAATTCACTTTGTTGTAATTAGTTGTCTTTGAGTTGAATCCAAGTTATGAAGATCCTATGTATTACAGAACAGAACTACTCTATAAGGTATTCTTGTTTGTACTAGTTAGGCAAAAAGATATCCAGGCCTACGTTCTATGATACTACTAGTTGGGTTCAATACAACAACCTTTTTAGGACTTCAGTCAAAAGAACACCATTACCATCACCTACGAATTCACTGATGTCAAGTTGATAACTATTCATAGCAACCTTATACTTATAGGACAGAGTAAAATCACCCCAAAGGTTTTCTCGCCACATAAAAAAAAAAAAAAAAAAAAACACTGCTATGGAGTTGGGTTTCCAAGGAAGTATCACTATAGAAATAGATTGACCAACCTGCCTTCCAAGGAGTGGCTGGTGGGTTTGAATCAACAACCTCCTTCTGGTTAGCATTCAAATGCCTTAGGCACTATGCCACCAGAGCTCCTAATGGCTCATTAGCCATTAGAGAGAGAGAGAGAGAGAGAGAGAGAGGAAGGAAAGAAGAAAGGAAGGAGAAGAGGGAGGGAGGCAGTGAGAGAGGGAGGGAGGGAAGGAGGCAAGGAAGGAGGAAGAGAAGAAAAATCTAACAAAGTGGTGAGGAAGAAGATATGAATCAGGGGAAATTCTGTACATTGATGATGGAATGAATACAAAAGTTAAGCTCTGGTAGCATAGTGCCTAAGGGACTTGACTTCTAACCAGAAGGCTGGTGGTTCAAACCCACCAGCCACTCCTCAGAAGGAAGGTTGTGCAATCTACTTCTGTAGTGATACTACCTGGGAAACCCAAGGAGAGTTCGCTGTGAGTCAGGTCCAACTCAATGGCACATAACAACAACTAAAGATGAACAGGCAAAACATCACTAAAGAGATAGTCCATTCGTAGGTATATACACAATTGACATTCATGTGCATGTGCTCTGAGACTTTTGTAGCTGAATATGTATAGAACACTATTTTCTTATAATAATTTAAAAATAAAAAATAAACTAAATAACCAGTTAGAGCAGATTAGATTGCTGTAAAATGATAAGATGGAATATTTTATGGTATGAAAAAGAAAGAATTTTAAGCAACAACAATTAACATGTACTTGTTGAGAATAAGAAGCCAGATATAAAATCCTACATGTTAGATAGTTAGATTTATGAGAATTTAAAATTAAGGACCAAATTAGAGTAGAACACTTAGTGTGCACACTTAGGTGATATAATATTGATAAATACAAGGAAGTTAATGCCAAGCAATTTAAGATAATGTTTGTCACTGAGAGAGTGGAGAAATGATGCAGAGATTGGGACTAGAATAATGGGCCATTTGGAGAGTTACGAAATAATGTATACTTTAATTTGCATTCTAATTAAATGGATTCATTTTTTGTCATATCACTGAGGTGTACATTTTTGTTTTGTGTATTTGTATATGAATATAAAATATATTTAATTGTAATTATAAAGATGGCATAGGACTAAGAAGTACTTTGTTCTGTTATACATAAGATTTCCATGAGTCAGAACTAACCACAACAAAATAACAAGCAACTATTAGGAACCAATTTCATAATAAAGAATGTTGAAAAACTAGTGGGGCCAGATAAAAGTTTTCTGGTTTAGTCTTATCTTTTTTCCAAATGATATAATTCTATTGAAAACACACCTATGTACATGATTCTTTAGATCTTTGCTACTGAGCAAAAATTTCAAAGTAAGTTATCCAGAGTAGATAAGAATAGTTGGTGAATTGCAGTCAGACAGCTTAATATACTAAGATTTTAGCAAGACAAAAATGTACTCATTTTTCTCTGTGGGACAAAAGAGAGAGAGTGTACTGAAAGTTAAGATGATTGTATCATAGAGTAGACATTTACAAAGAAAACAACAACAACAACAATAACCCACAAAAACCATGTATTGTTGTCTCCCTAGGGAAGTCTTTGGAGAAAATAGGATGATATTTTCTATTCAATCTATCCTAATATTTACTATGTTTAGCAGTAGCTTGGAAAAAAATGTAGACTGCTTATATTTTTGCATCAAACAAAATTAAAAGAAGGAAAAACATAATAGATGTAAGATACAGATTCTAAAATAATATTCCTGGGGTAAAAAAGGGTCAAACATAAAATAATAAAATTTAATACTAATAAGTTTAAAAGCCTGTTTTAAGGCATAGATTTTCACTAACACAAAACCCCAAGTAGCCAAAATCCATATACTAAATATACTATTTAAACACAAAATGGTGGGAATATACAAGGATATTAATTAAAATGTTGGTTTGACTTTCAGTAAAAATTTATGTGAATTTAGGTTATATAACTGGAAATACAGCATCAAAAACAAGTTTGATGACAGACAAAGCTTAATGTTTTTAGCATAAAGGCTATATTTTGGATACACAATGATATCTCAGAGGGAAAAAGAAACAGGTTATAGCATCTGATCATCATGACTAAGGAAGAATAGTTCAAATATTTTTAGAATTTTTAGCTTAGAGAAAACAATTCTTCACAACATTTGGCCAACTGTCTTGAACTATTTAAATGTTATCATACATTAAACTGAACTCATTTTCTATGAATTCTAATGTTGGGTATTTAGGAAATGTAATGGTGGTTATAAATATGTTCCTTATATTGTAATATCTAATTACCACACAAATTTTCTTGTGCTTCTATTAACATTGGAAGGTGAAATAATTGAATAGACTCAGCCTGATATCGGTTCTGTCTTTAACAAGTAGATTTCAAAGTTGCCATAGGGCTCATATCCAATCAAGCCAGTAGGAAGAGGGGAAAATCATGGAGGAGCAAGGTAGGAAATGTTTACTAACAGGGTTAGAACATGGAGCAATATTTTCTTTTTATATTCATCTGTATAGAACTTAGGAGCTCTGGTAGTCTAAGGCATTTGACTGTTAACCAGAAAGCTGGTGGTTCAAACCTACCAGCCACTCCTCAAAAGTGAGGTTGGGCATCTAGTTCTATAGTGATAATGCCTCAGATACCTAAGGAGGGGTCACTATGAGTCAAGTTCAACTCAACGGCAGTGATTTTGGCATAGAACTTAGTATCAGGACATCCCTAACTACTAAGGAAACTGGTAAATGTACTTAGCTGTAAACCCATGAAATACAGGATAGCTCAAATTTTTGGTGAAAAGCTAGAACTCTTGCAAAAGTTAGTTTCAACATGAGAGGAAGAATATTTGAATTTTTTATTAGAGAATATATGTGCACTCACATTTATTTCTAAGGCTATTAGCTAACACTAAGGGTTTTGGTTACATCTGTGCTGCTCTTTACAGAAAATATGTCAAACGTGCTGCTTGAACAAACAGGAGTTTATTCTCTTACTGTTTGGAGGCTTTCAGTCTGAGGTCAAACTGCCAGGCTCTAGGGGCTGGGTGAAAGCTCCTCAACCTTGGGGTCCAGCGGTGCCTCCTGCTCCTGGCCCACTGGACCTAGAGGCTTTTTTTTCACTCAGACAGCTTCTGGCTGCTGAGACTGACAAGCCCAAGGTTGACAAGTAAAAAGGCACAGTCCCAATGTTACCAAACCACATGGCAGGCCATTACTTCACATCTATTGAAAGTCCCAAGGTCAGCAGAGCATGGCAGGCTGCTGAACAATGACACAGCTACATGCAGGGTTCAAGCATGCCATAAACTAGAGACAACTTTCCAAGGTTTCTGCTTACATACAGGAAACAGGCCACATTCCCTCAGCTGCTCCCAGTAGATGCCACCACAAAGTTGATTACCAGTCCCTTCATGAGGAATACTACATCTAGCTGCCCAGCCATTCAACCAGGCCCAGTCAAGTTGATACACAAATTTAACTACCACAATAAGCTACTAAATATAGCAGTAGCCTTATAAACATTCTTTAGGAAGACATTACTATGCTTTCCCTGTCCCAACACCTTGCCTTTTGTCACTAAAATCCAGGATGCCTTTCCTATGGGCAAGCTATATCATGCCTCTCATCAATTATATGAATAAGATAAAAATTTATTATTTCCCAAAATACTGCATGATGGGACCTCTTCATGTTTCTCCAATGCCATGAGACTCCAGTCGTTTACAGGTTTTGTTTTGTATTTTTTTTTCCCTTAATGGACACAATTCAGTAGACAAATTGCACATAATTTTAGAGCCCTCATCTGGAGAAACCATATTCTTTCATTGTCCTAACTCCTCTAACCCTTCATAGCTTGGTTTCAAAATTGTTTCTATGCTGTGCTTCTCTAACCATTCTTTAATGTAAATCCAAATTTAAGTTGACTTGATAGAAGCTTACATAAATCCTTCTTATTCATTTAAAATATATTATGCATTTTTATTATCAAAATAATTAATTGCAACATTTTTTACATATTTGTTTTTCTTATTATAAACCTTATATCTTATTCACCAATATCTCTCACAATAATAGAAACATCATAGGCTATTGTTGCTAGGTGCTGTCAAGTCAGCTCCAACTCATTGTGACCCTATGTATAACAGAATGAAACACTGTCCGGTACTACACCAGGATCATAATCTTCGCTCTACCTAAGCCCAGAGTTGCAGGCATTGTGTCAATCCATCTAATGAAAGGTCTTCCCCTTTTTTTGCTGACCCCCCCCACATTATGAAGCATGATCTCCTTCTGCAGGAAATGGTCCCTCTGATAACATGACCAAAGTAGGTGAGACGAATTCTGGCCATTCTCTCTTTCAAGGAGCATTCCAGCTGCACTTCTTCCAGGACAGATTTGTTAGTTCATCTGCAATCAATGATACTTTCAGTATTCCTCACCAACACCACATTTCAAAAGCATCAACTCTTCTTCAGTCTTCCTTATTCATTGTCCAGCTTTCACATGCATGTGAGATGATTGAAAACAAGGTGTGGGTTAGGCAGACCTTAGTCTTCAAAGAGATATCTTTGTTCTTCAACACTTTAAAGAGGTCTTTTGTAGCAGATTTATCCAATGCAATACACCATCTGATTACTTGACTACAGCTTCCATTGGTATTGATTGTGGAACAAAGTGTTATAAAATCTTTGACAACTTACAACTTTTCTCCATTTATCGTGATGCTGCTTATTGGTCCAGTAATGAGGATTTTTGTTTTCTTTATGTTGAGATGTAATTTATAATGCAGAATGTAGTCTTTAATCTTCATAAGTAAGTGCTTAAAGTCATCTTCCCTTTCAACAAGAAAGGTTGTGTTATCTGCATATCACAGACTGTTAATGAATATTCCTTGAATCCTTATGCCATTTTCTTCTTCAAATAGCCCAGCTTCATGGATGATTTGCTCAGCATAAATATTGAATAAGTATGGCGAAGGAATCCAAACCTAACACACTCCCTTCCTGCTTTTAAACTATACATCATACCCTTGTTCTCTTCAAATGACATCCTCTTGTCCATGCACAGGTTCCTCATGAGCACAATTAACTGTGGAATTTCCATTCTTCTTAATGTTGTCCATGTTGTGTTATGATAAACATAGTTGAATACCTTTGGATAGTCAATAACACACTAGTAAACATCCTTCTGTTATTCTTTGCTTTCAGCCAAGATCCACCTGACATCAGCTATCCCTCATGCTATGTTCTCTTCTGAATCCTGCTTTCCTTTCTGGAAGATCCCTGTCAATATATTGCCACAATTGTTTTTGAATTATCTATAGCAAGATTTGGAAGCTCTGGTAGTGTACTGCCTAAGGCACTGTTAACTAGAAGGCTGGCGGTTCAAACCCACCAGCCACTCCTGGGAAGAAATATGTGATCCATAGTGATACTGCCTCAGAAACCCAAGAAAGGGTTGCTATGAGTCAGGTCTGACTCAACGGTACATAACACAAACAACCACATAGCAAGATTTTATTTGCATGTGATACTAATGACATTGTTCAATCATTTTCACATTCTGTGGGATCACCTTTCTTTGGAATTAGTACAAATATGGATCTCATCCTGCCAGTTGGCCAGGTAGCTGTCTTCCAGAGTTCTTGGCATAGACAAGTGAGTACCTCAAGTGTGGTATCCATTTGTTTAAATATCTGAATGGGTATTCCGTCAATTCCTGGAGCTTTGTTCTTGGCCGATTCCTTCAGCACAGCTTCAACTTCTTCTTTCAGTACCATTGGTTCTTGATCATATGCCACCTCCTGAAAGTGATGAACATCAACCAATTGTTTTTGGAACATTGATTTTGTGTATTGCTTCCATCTTCCTTTGATGTTTGCTGCATAAATCAATATTTTGCCCATAGAATCTTTCAATATTGAAACTCAAAGCTTGAGTTTTTTCTTCAGTTCTTTCATCTTGAGGAAAACTGAACATGTTCTTCCCTTTCAGTTTTCTACCTTCAGGTCTTTGCACATTTCATTATAATTGACTCTGTCTTCTGAGCTGCTCTTTGAAATCTTCTCTTCAGCTCTTTTATCTTGTCATTTCTTCCACTTACTTTAGCTTCTGTTCAAGGGTGAGGTTCAGAGACTCTTCTGACATATATTTTGGTCTTTTCTTCTTTTCCTATCTTTTTAATGACTTTTCACTTTCTTTACTTATGATGTTTTTGATATCATCCCACAAATCCTCTGGTTTTTAGTCATTGGTGTTCAATGCATGAAATCTATTCTTTAGATGGGCTCTAAATTCAGGATAGACATAATCAAGGTAATATTTTGGCTCTTGTGGACTTGTTTTTAATAGTCTTCAACTTCAGCTTCAACTTACATATGATCAGTTGATTGTTTGTTCCACAGTCAGCTTCTGGTTTTGTTTTGGCTGAATATATTGTGCTTCTCCACCACCTCTACACAGATGTAGTTGATCTGACTCTTGTGCACTCTTTCTGGCAAAGTCCATATGAATAGCTGCCATTTATGTTGTTAAAAAAAAAAAAAAAGTCTTTGTAATAAATAGGTCTTTGGTCTTGCAAAATTATATTATGCAATTTTTAGCATCATTTCTATCATCAAGGCCTATTTTCTAAATACTGTTGATTTTCTTTTGTTTTCAACTTTTGCATTCCAATCACCAGTAATAATCAACATATCTTTCCTACATGTTTAGTCAATTTCAGACTGTAGAAGTTGGTAAAAATTTTCAATTTCCCCATTTGTCTTTGATGGTTGGTGTGTAAATTCAAATAAGAGTAGTATTAACTGATCTTCCTTATAGTTATATGCATATTATTCTATCCCTGACAATATTGTAATTTAGGGTAAATATTGATACATTCTTTGTGATGATGAATGCTTCACCACCTTTCCTCTTCAATTTATCATTTCTGACATAGTAGATCATATCATTGTCTGATTCAACACATTCTAAACCTGGCCATTTCCGCTCACCAATGCTCAGCATATCAATATTCATGTGTTCCCTTTCATTTTTGAGAACTTCCAATTTTCCTTGATGCTTACTTTGTGCATTCTTTGTTTTTATTATCAGTGGATGTTTGCAGCTGTTTCTCCCCATTTTGAGTCATGACACATTAGGAAATGGAGGTCCCGAAAGCTTTACTCTATCCACATCATTAAGATTGACTCTACTCTGAGGAGGCAGCTTTTCCCCAGGCATATTTTGAGTGCCTTCCAATCTGAAGGGCTTATCTTCCTGCACTATGTCTGACAAAGTTTCAGGGATATTCATAAATTTTCCAGTAATACATCAGACAGTGTTTCACTGTTATTCATAAGGTTTTCATTGGCCTATTTTTTGACAAGTGGATGAACCCATCCTCTTTCCATGTCTGTATTAGTCTGGAAGCTCCTCTAAAACCTGAACACCGTGGGTGACTGTGCTGGTATTTGACATACCGGTGGCATAACTTCCAGCCTCACAGCAACATGCAAACCACCATTCTAGGACAGATGGACAGGCGAGTGGTGGATCTTAAGTTACTAATCTTTATTTTTAAAGATGTAAGTATATAAATGGTATTTGAATCATGAAGTTTCAGGCTTTATTCCGAGTTTAATCACTTAAGAGGCCATGTGACTTTTGACAAATAACCAGGTTGTTCAGAAACTTACTTTATACTACTGAAAAATAGTGTTATTGCTTCCTATTTCATAGTTGTATTAAGAAAATACATTAGAAACTGTTCATAAAATAATATGGAATAATACCATTGGCTTAACAATATTACTGTAATTTTTACACATCATGCATTCATGAATAATACTCACATATGTATAATATGCATAGTGTACATAGGAAACAACCATTCCCAATATTCAATGGGGCTTCAAAGTTTACAAACATGCATACATATATATATATATATATAGAGAGAGAGAGAGAGAGAGAGAGAGCATGTTTGAGAAAAATACAGTATTTTTCACAGAGATTTAACACAGTCTTGATCAAAATTTGAACAGCATTCTTTGAAGTGATAGAAAAGCCCATTGTCAAATTTCTATGGAATTGAAAGAGGTCCCAAATAGTCATAGAAATCTTGAAAATGAAGAATAAAATAGGACAAATCACATGTCCCAGTCTTAAATGATATTATAAAGTTACATCAATCAAGCAGTGTAGTACTGGTGTAAGATAGATATATTGACCAATGGAATAGAATTGAGAGTTCAGAAATTAACCTGCATAGCTACGGTTTTATTGTTGAAGGGTTCTAAGTCCATTCAATGGCAAAATTATAATATCTTAAATAAATGATGCTGGGATATAAGGGTGTAAAAGAATGTAAAAGAATAAAATTCTAACTTACACTATATATTAAATTCAAAATAAAATGAATCAAGGACCTAAATTTGGAAAATAAAGTAAAAAATACTTAGAGGAAAACAGAGGGGCATTGCTTAAGGACTTAGGATTTAATGATAACTTTTTACATATAACAACAAAACCATCAATAACAAAAGACAAGATGAATAATTAAAATTATTTTTTGTCAAAAGACTTTATCAACAAGGTGAAAAGATAACCCACAAATTAGGAAAAACATTTTTTGAAGTATACCTTGATAAGGGTTTAATATCCTGAGTATACAAATAACTCCTATACCTTAACAACAAACGATGCAATTAAAAAAAAAAAAATGGTCAAAGGACTTTAATAGAAATTTAACTATAGAAGAAACACAAAATGTCCAACAATCACTTGAAAGCATGCTGAATGTCATTAGTCATTATGTAAAAGGAAATCTAAACCAAAATGAAGTATCACTTCAACTCCACTAATTTGGCTATAATTCAAAACAAAAATAAGCAATCAAAAACTTGGAGTCATCTCCAGTATCTCTATTGGTTTCATAATACAATGGAGATAAAACCATGACAGTTTATTACCCAAATATGTCTTAATTCTCTCTCAGCTTTCCTATTCCTTCTGCCACAATAACTTTGAAACTCTTTAATGATAACCAGTGACAGGGGATATCATAAGATTAAAGAGACAATGATGATAGGAAACTCTTGTTATTGTTGTTGTTGGGTGCCATCCAGCCTATTTTGACTCATAACAACACTACGGAAAACAGAGGAAAACACTGCCCAGTTCTACATCATCCTCACAAATATCACTATGTTTAAGCCATTGTTTCCACCACTGTGTCATTCCATCTTGTTGAGCATCTTTCTCTTTTTCACTGAAACTTTACTTTACCAAACATGATGTCCCTCTCAGGGTTTAGTCTCTCCTGATAACATGACCAAAGTATGAGAGACAAAGTTTACCCATCCCCATTTCAAAGGAGAGTTCTGTCTGTACTTCTTCTAAGACCAATTTGTTCATTCCTCTCACAGTCCATGGTATATTCATTATCCTTCCCCATCACCATAATTCAAATCCACTAAATTACTTCTGTCTTTATTATTCATTGCCCAGTTTTTGCATGCATATGAGGCAATTGAAAATGTCTTGGGTCAGACTCATCTTACTCTTCAGAGTTACATCTTTGCTCTTCAACACTTTAAAGAGGTCTTTACAAAAGATTTGCTCAATGCAATACATTGCTTGATTTCTTGATTGATACTTCCATGGCATTCATTGTGGATACAAGTAGAATGAAGTTCTTGAAAATGTCACTTTTCTCCTTTCATCATTATGTTGCTTCTTGGGCCAGTTGAGAGGAGTTCTTTAAAGTGATGTGTAATCCATACTGAAATCTGTAGTCTTTGATATTCATCAATAAGTGCTTCAAGTCCTCTTTGCTTTAACTGAGCAAGGTTGTGACATCTGCATATCACAGGTTGTTAATGTTTCTTCCTCTAATCCTTATTGTGCATTATTCTTCACATAGTCCAGCTTCTCAAATTACTTACTCAACATGCAGATTGAATAGTTATGGAGAAAGGATAACACTAACATACACCTTTCCTAACTTTAAACCTCACAGTATCCTTTGTTCTGTTTCAACTACTGTCTCTTGGTCTATGTACAGATTTCTCATGAGCACAATTAATGTCCTGGAATTTCCATTTTTTTTCAATGTCATCCAAAATTTGTTGTGGTCTACATAGTCAAATACTTTTGCATAGTCAATAAAACCGAGGTAAACATATTTCTGATATTCTCTGCTTTTATCAAACATCCATCTGATAAAAGCAATGATATCCCTTGATATCCACATAACAATAACAAGGTAAGGAAATAAATTCTATACCATTCTTTTTTGTCCTGGAATAAGTGCAGTCTGAAAGCTCCTTGGAAGGAAGAATGGCCATACTTCATCTCATCTACTTTGGTCATGTTGCAAGAAGGGATCATTCACTGGAGAAGGATATCATGGTTGGGAAAGTGGAGGGACAACAAAAAAGGGGAAGGCCCTCAATGAGGTGTATTGACACAGTGGCTGCAATGAGGGGCTCAAGTATAGCAAGGATCATGGGGCTGGTAAGGATTCGGCAGTGTTTTGTTCTGCTGTGCATGAGGTTGCTATGAGTCAGAGACAACTGGACGGTACCTAACATCAACAACAACCATTCTTTTATTTGGCTTGGCTCTGAAAATAAGAAATTTGAAGTATTAAATAAGTGGGACAAGAATGCACAGATAAATTTTATTTTATATTTTAACATAAGAAAATTTAAACAATGTTTATAGGGAGAAAAAAAAACAGGTTTGGGAAAGGGCCAGGAAATAAACATAGAAGGAAATTTTAAAATAATTCATGGATTGAGACTAGATAAAAGGTGATCAGAACAAAATGGAATAATTGCAAATAGTAATATAGTATCCTAGTTTGAGATAGAAAGGACTAAGTACTGTTTATAAGAAAAAATGTTCAGAATCATAACAAGTTTAATTTCATACCATATTTTATTCATTAGCATTAGAACTGTTACTTCTTTATTATGTCTAGAGGGTAAGTTTTATAACAGGAGGAATTTCATTCCCATTTAAATCAGTACTATATGCCCAGTGATTAACATATATTGGAAACTTATAATCAATTGATGGGTGAATGTTTCATGACTAAATTCTTTAAAAATATTTGATATATTAGTAAAAGTCTTTGAGTTCTATTTCTGGTTCAGGTGTAAACATAGAGAAGACCTTCACTTGTTTGATAAAGCCAAGAAAAAAAATGATAGAATGAGAATCAGAATTATATGGGACTTTCAATGATTAGTACATGAAAGAGACAAAAGGGGAACTAGAGGGTGGAGACCTTCACAAGTAAGTAGCAACACAAAATAATTTCAATGAACAAATGCCAAGTTTTGGTTAGTCAGGGCATTGCCTGATTAAGAAAGCTCAGAAAAACTGTAATTAAGGGGGGGGAGGGGACTCTCTCTCTCTCTCTCTCTCTCTCTCTCTCTCTCTCTATATATATATATATATATATATATATAATTAAGTATAAATGATTCCCAAAAATAACAAAATAATTTACCTGGACTAACAGTTTGCTCAATATAATTTTTAAAAAATATTGTAGCAGTGCATAGGTAACTCCCAGGTATTAAAGCCAATTCAGATGAAGATACAGAACAAGATTCAGATGGATCTTGACTGAAGTCAGAAAATTTTAGAAAAATATTTACTGGTGTTTTAATAACTATACAAAGGCATTCAAATGTTTGGATCATCACAAATTATGTGTAACATTGAAGAGAATGGGAATTCCTGAACACTTAATTAACTCATGAGAAACTAGTACATAGACAAAGAGGAAGTCATTGGAACAGCATTAAGAGGATACTGCATGGTTTAAGGAGCTCTGGTGGTGTAGTTCATAAGGCATTTGACTGCTAAACAGAAGGCTGGTGGTTCAAACCCCCCATCCATTCCACAGCAGGAGGATTTGACAATTTACTTACATGAACATTTGACAATCTACTTCTGTAAATATTTACCACCCGGGAAACCCAAAAGGGGTTGCTATGAGTTAGAATCGACTCAATGGAAGTGTTTTTTTTTTTTTTTTTTGGTTTAAAATCAGGCAAGCTGTGTGTCAGAGCTGTATCTTTTCACCATAATTATTCAATCTAAATGCTTAGCAAATAATCTGGACTATATGAAGAAAATCAAGGCATCAGAATCGGAAGAAGACTCAGTAACAATCTGTGATATGAAGATGACACAGCCTTGCTTGCTGAATGTAAAGGAGACTTAAGGCACTGACTGATAAAGATCAGAGACTAAAGCCTTTAATGTGGATTAATTCTCGATGAAAAGAAAACAAAAATCCTCACAACTAACCAACAATCAATATCATCACAAATGGAGAAAACATTGAAGTTGCCAAGGATTCCATTTTACTTGGATCTACAATCAACACTCATGGAAGTAGCATCTAAAATAAAAAGACATCTGATAAAAACAGGTGAAACTCCAGAGACTATGACCCCGAGTCATGGTTTGGGCCTGGAATTGTACTCACACCCATAGTTTAACACTCAGCCAAACAGTAGGCAAGCCTACTGACTTAAACGCTTATACCAGGGAGATGTGCTCCTTAGAAAAATCAACGATGGGAGATCAAAAGAGCAGCATTTGTCCAAGGAAAAATGTAGGGAGGCAAAAATGCATAGGCATGAAAGACACAGGGAAAGATTAACCACAGAGAGGACAGACGTTAAACTGTGGAGAATGTAACCAGTATCACTAAACAAAATTCATATATGAACTGTTGAATGTGAAATGAATGTGCCTTGTAAAATTTCACCCAAATCACAATAAAAAGTTACAAAAAAAAAAAGAAAGAAAATTATGTATTCCATCAGGGAAATAGTCTGCATAAGTCTTCATTAAAGTGACCACTAAAGAGCAAATATGTCACTTTGAAGACCAAGGTTCACCAGTCCCATGCCATGGTATTTTCAATTGCCTCTCATGCATCTGAAAGCTGAAGAAATGATAAGGAAAAGTGAAAAAGAATTGATGCATTTGAATTATGATATTGAGAGAGAATATTAAATAGACCATGGACTGACAGAAGAATAAACAAATCTGTCCATGGATGCTCCTTAGAAGTGAAGATGGTGAGACTTCACCACTTGTACTTTGGTCACATTGTCAGAAGGGACAAGTCCTTGGAGAAGGATGTCATGTTTGGTAAAGTAGATGGTTAGCAAAAAGAGAAAGACCCTCAACTATGTAGATCGACACAATGGTTGCAAAAAATGGGTTCAAGAATGGCAACAATTCTGAGGATGGCATAGGATATGGCAGTGTTTCTGTTATACTCTAGTTGCTATGAGTCAGAACTGTCTTAATGGCACCTGACAATAACACCATCTTCCTCCTTCCCAAAATATTACAAAATAAGTACAGTAAAAGGAGGCAAAATGCTCAGAAGAGAAGAGTTTGGGATGTTCTTGTGACTCTTGAACTGAGGGATTCTGTACTGCTGCATCCAAAGATGGGTTCAAACATTGATACAAACCAAAGTGATTGGCAACACAGAATCATTGTATAAAATTGAATTTGGCTAGCTAAGGGTTATTCAATTGCATTAAAGTCTAGTTTAAAATCCATTCAAAATTTGATGAAATAAGAATGATCATTCCTAGTCTTAGTTCTTGGACATAGGAAAGTGTTTGTTCTTTAAAATATAAACAATAAAAAATACAATACATTGTCAAATTTCACTTTTCTTTTATAAATATTGAGTACTAAATATTTAAAATTTAGATATTCAGATAAGTAAATATATAGTACAAACAATAAAAAAAAAAAGTCAAAAGGAGAAAATTCACAATTACCAATATATTTGCAACTAACAGTCCAACATCTAGGGGGTAAAAGGGGAAAACAAAGTATTTCATCCAATCATACATAGGATATATATTCCATAGTGAGTGATTTGAACAATAACCATATCAGGTAAAAGTAAGCTTTTTTAAAAAAATTCAAATGGATGTTTAAAACCAAAAATGCAATGTCTTAAAAAAATACAGTGGCTGCATAGCAAATGGCCACTATGCAAAGAAGAATCAACAAACTTGAAATGAGTTTAATAATAATTATTCAGCTGTAGAATACTGAGAGGAAAATAAGGATTCTGAAAATTCTATAAATTTTCAGGAATCTGTGGAACTTTATGAATCATTAATATTTGAGTAATTCAAAATCCTAAAAAATAATAAGGAATTCACTAGGAACAAAATATTGCCAAAAAAAAAAAAATTGAATACTAAACTCAGGATTGTCACAATCATTATTGATTAAAACAAACAAATATACACACCCATACCTAGGTACTCCAGCATAATTGATTATAATAATTAACTTTGCCTTCTTGAGCTGCTCTTTGAAATCTTCTGTTCAGCTCTTTCATCTTGTAATTTCTTAACTTTGCTTTAGCTACTCTTTGTTCAAGAGTAAGTTTCAAAGTCTTTTCCAGCATCCATTTTGATCTTTTTTCCTTTCCTGTCTTTTTAATGACTTTTTTGCTGTCTTCATGGACGATGTTCTTGATGCCATACCACAATTTATCTGGTTTTTGGTCATTGGTCTTCAATGCATCAAATTTATTTTTCAGAAGATCTTTAAATTCAGGTGGAATATAATCAAGGTCATATTTTTTGCTCTTGTGGACTTGTTTTAATTGTCATCAGCATTGACCTGAACTTCCATATGAGCGGTTGATTGTTCCACAATCATCTCCTGGTATTGTTTTGGATGAAGATGTTGCGCTTCTCCACAACTGCTTTCCACAGACAAAGTCAAACTGATTCCTGTGTACTCAATCTGGCAAAGTCCACATGTCTAGACACTGTTTGTGTTGTTGAAATTGGTATTTGCAATGAATAAGTCATTGGTCTTGAAAAATTCTATCATGCAATCTCCAGAATTATTTCTCTCACCAAGGCCATATTTTTCAACTACCAGTGATTCTTCTTTTTCCAACTTCTGCATTTCATTCACCAGTGATAATCAACATATCTTGTTTGCATGCTTGGTCAATTTGAAACTTCAGAAGGTGGTAAAAATCTTAAATTTCCTCATCTTGAGCTTTGTATAAATTTGAATAATAGTAGTATTAACTCACCAGCCACTTCTCAGAAGGAAGGTTGGGCAATCTACTTCCACAGTGATGCCACCTTAGAAACCCAAGGGGGTTATCTATGAGTCAAAATGGATAGTGAGGTTTTTTTTTTGTTTTTTTTTTTAGTATTAAGTGGTCTTCCTTGTAGATATATGAATACTTTTCTGTCACTGATAGTATTGTACTCCAGAATTGATCTTGATACATTCTTTGTGATGATGAATGCCACATAATTCCTCTTCACTTTGCCATTCCCAGCTGTGGTAATTAATTTGTATGTCAACTTGGCTGGGCCTGGTTGAGTAGCTGGGCAGCTGGTTGTAGTTATTCCCCATGATGATAATGGCAATCAACACCATGGTAGGACCTACCATAAGCAGCTGAGTAGCTGCCTTAGGGACATGGTCTCCTTCTGTATATAAGAAGCAGCTTAGGGAATGGTCTCTATGTACTGCAGGCTTGAACCCTGCATGTAGCTGTGTTAAAGTTCAGCAGCCTTCCATCCTCTGGCAACTATGAGACTTTCATTGGACTTAAATTAATGGCCTGCCATGTGGTTTGGTAACATCGGGACTATGTCATTTTATCTGTTGACCTTGGGCTTTTCAGCCTCAGCAGCCAGTAGCTGCTTGAGTGAAGAGATACCTCTAGCTTCAGTGGGCTGGGAACAAGAGGCAGAGTTGAAGCCCAAGGTTGAGGGGCATTCACACAGCACCTAGAGCCTGGCATTTTGCACTTGGACTTCTAGCCTCCCGAACTATAAGAGAATAAATTCCTATTTGTTAAGGCCATCCCATTGGTGGTATATTCTTGTCAGAGCAGGACTAGATAATCAGAACAAACGATTTTTGGCAAAATCCCAGGCCTACACTTGGTCTAGTGCTGCATAGTGATTATTTAAAATGATGCCAAAAAAAAAGAGGAGAGTAGTTACTGAGCCTACAAAAACCTCATGGAATTTGGTTTGTTTGTTTGATTGGAAGTTAACCATTATGGTTTCATAATACATCCTGGTTAAATGGTTTGTTGTCATTATGTGCCGTCAAGTCAGACCCGACTCATAGTGATCCTTCCTTGGGTTTCCAAGGAAGTATCACTACAGAAGTAGATTGCCCCATCTTCCTTCCGAGGAGTGGCTAGTGGGTTTGAACCGCTAGCTTTCTGGTTATCAGTCAAGTGCTTTAGGCACTATGCTACCAGAGCTCCTAGGTTAAATGGTTTAATAACATATTTAGTACCTCCACTTTACCTACTAGTTTGAAGTGTAGTGCCTGAGCACTCAAATACTTGCAAGTGGACATTCAAGGCACAACAACTGGGACTTCAGTGGCAAGGAACAAAAGAGGAAGTAAATAAAGTCTGGAATAGGAGAAGGATATGATACGTGTGCTAATCATCTCTATAAACAACATAACTTTTGCCAAGAGACCAGAAGAACTGGATGATGTCCAACTATCATAGTTGTTGTTGTTATGTGCCATCGAGTCGGACCTGACTCATAGCGACCCCTCCTTGTGTTGCTGACTCAGTATCACTATGGAAGTAGATTGCCCAACCTTCCTTCCGAGGAGTGGCTGGTGGGTTTGAACCGCCAACCTTCTGGTTAGCAGTCAAGTGCCTT
>NW_006921915.1:1253422-1254110 GCF_000298275.1 Orycteropus afer afer
CCAGCAGCCACTCCTCAGAAGGAAAACTGGACAATCTAATTTCATAGAGATACCACCTCAGAAACCCAAGGAAGGGTTGCTATGAGTCAGATTTGACACAATGGCAGTGAGTTTGGTTTTAACTATTAAAATGTGATTACCTTGAACATTATAATCTTCTACGAACTGTCTATAAGGAGCTCTGGTGGCACAGTGCCTAAAGCATTTGACAGCTAACCAGAAAGTTGGCAGGTCACACCTACCAGCCACTCCACAGAATGAAGATGGAGCAAACTACTTCCATAGAGAATCACTGTCTCAGAAACCCAATGGGAGTTGTTGTGAGTCAGAATGAACTCAATGGCAGTGGGCCTGGTTTTGGTTTTAAATGGAATCAAATTAATAACAGCAATTAAAATGTCAAATAGGAACATTCAGGGGCATGAATTAATTTAATGTGAAGGAACAACTCAGAAAAAAAGTGTTAGAATGTTTAAAAAATTTGAAGAATTTAATCATTACCAATAAATATTTCATGTAGAAGCTGTTATGTTGCTGTTGTATATTCTCGACAATTATATATATATATATATATATATATATATAGTTGTTATGTGCCGTCGAGTCGGACCTGACTCATAGCGACCCCTCCTTGGGTTGCCGAGTCAGTATCACTATGGAAGTAGATTGCCCAACCTTCCTTCCGAGG
>NW_006921915.1:1254241-1262224 GCF_000298275.1 Orycteropus afer afer
CTTCTTCCTTATTAACTTTTGTGATAAAAAGATTTCTAGGTGTTCACATACAAAAAGAAGTATCTGAATCTGGAAAGATAACCTATGAACTATAAGCAAAAGCAGCACACTGTTGAAAAGAACAGACTTGTGTGTTCAGGGAAGTATAGATAATGATAGAAACACACTCATGGTTGAAATACCCATTTAGAAAAGTGAGAGAGATGAATAAACTATTGACAATCAGATCTACCCAACTTATGAACCAACTAAAGAAGAAGTTTACATGAATTTGCAGCAATGATGAAAACTACTAGGAAATAAAAATAGAGACTAATCAAAAAAAAATTATTTCTGAAGTCAGAACACCATACTGCGCTAAATTATCTTTCTTGTTGGTGTGTAATGAACTTTGTATCAATAATTCTAGTGTACATTTATATCTAAGCATTTCAGCAAATGCATTCTAGTTTGTAACATGTGGATATAGCTGTTATAGCAGAAACTGCAAGTGATTCAACAATGTAAGAGAAGAGATGCAAAATTTTAACATCCTTACAGAAATAGGTGGGAAGGATTTTGGTTGGTATGAATCAAAATAAGTTTAAGGAGACAATCATCAATCTTGCTTCTTGGTGCA
The DNA here is from genome assembly GCF_000298275.1 of Orycteropus afer afer. Classification (NCBI taxonomy): domain Eukaryota; kingdom Metazoa; phylum Chordata; class Mammalia; order Tubulidentata; family Orycteropodidae; genus Orycteropus; species Orycteropus afer. Next base: position 1,254,861 of record NW_006921915.1, read on the forward strand.
TCATTCATGGTGGTATTGTTTGAAAGTATTTCTCCCCATATTTTTGACTTTTTTTCTGCTTACCATGATGCTTCAATGCTTGCCATTATGCCCTGCACAAAAATGTGAAGAAATGAAATTCTTTCAAGATTTTTAATTTTGTACTCTGCAAAATATTCCATTCAATTAATTACAAGTGTCTCTGTCCCATTATATTACCTTTGGGTCATTGTTTTCCCTGGCAACTCTACAAGATCTGTTCTGAGTTTTCTCTTATTTTTCATTTTACTAATGCTACTAAGTGGTCTTTTCAATCAAGATTGAAAAAGAGAGAAAAATTATTAAGTAAGAGACAGGTACATTCATTTTTCCCTATCAGATGATTACAAAGTTTCAAATACTCAGTTACTTTGTCATTTCTTTATAATTTGCATGTTACATGTTTGTGGTGCAAATACATATGACTAGGCATGTGTATGCATGTGCACTTAAGTTTATGTGTTCTATGAAAGGTTATCTTTATGTATTATACCAGTTAAATACGTAGAGAGGCTGCCAAATAATTTGGCTATGTACTATCTAAAGACTAATTCTGTCTCTTGTCAAAATGCTGTTAATCAGTCTAATCATCTTTTTTCTTTTTCTTTACTATGACCAATTTTCTTTTGGGGAAGTTAAATTTATTCAAAAGACTTAGCTTTTGTCTTTCAAATATCTGACTAATTAGTAACTTAAAACAGTAGCTTAAAACCTCCTAAAACAGGCTAAGCTTCCTTTACCTAGAATCATTGTACTTCATAAACACACATATTTAATTTCCTTCAGTCTATTTATTTAGAAAATAGCTCTGGTTTCTCAGTGCCTAATGCATTTGACTGCTAACCAGAGAAAGGCAGTTCAAAACACACCAGCTTCTCTGTGAAAGGAAGATGAGGCAATCTACTTCTATAATGACTTACAGCCTCTGAAACCCAGTGAGGGTAGCTGTAGGTCAGAATTGACTAAATGGCAATAAGTACTTATTTAGAAACCTATCTTTCATAATAGACAGGATGACTGATCCCTCCATGGTATAACCAGTGAGAACACGTGTAGAAGGCCATGCTAAAGTTAGTCCTTTTATTTCTTCCTTTGTACACAAAGGAATTACTTGGGAACAGAGTCTGTGATTCATTTACAAATAATAGTATGTGGCCACAACTCCAGACAATCTTCCAAAACCGTTTATATTTTGGCAAGTGATGAAGTATGTACACCTATCCAAATCTGTATTTCCTTGAATATGTATAACTGCTACATGAATGAAGAGTTTCCCAATGTTGGGAATGTGGATTTAAAAATGGTATCCATAGCATGCACATTACTTATTGTGAAAAAAATAAAGGCTAGATTGTTATTTAAATAGCAAATCAGATAATGTCTGGAACATAGTACTGGCTCAATTCATAATAACTTTTTTAATTTTGAAATCTTTCCAACTGATTTTTTTTTTTTTCCTTGAACAACCAATAAAAGCTCTCTAAGCCTCAAGTTTTTGTTACTAGAATTAGGTAAATAATGTCATTATTTTCCTTCAAACCCAAAATCCCATGATAATGACAGAATGTTAGATTTATATAATTTCTGCTCAAAAAAGAATTTTTAATATTTTTGAGGAAATTAAGCCAGGAAAATTCTCACTACTTTATGTCCATTTTTATGGAAAATACCTATGTATATTATAAATACTTATAAATAAAAAAATATAACTCCAATAAGATGTACTTATACCTTGTGTCAGGCACATTACTTAGCACACTTAGTATGTATTTGAACCTGAGTTACCCATCTTTTATTAGATAATTCACTGAGGCAAATAATTCTACATGCTGACATTTTCACATATGAATAACATCTCTGTGTCCAAAAAAAATGCATTTTAAAACATAAAATGAATTTTATTTGCTAAAAACTTGTTTGTGCATTCAGTCAAAAGAGTGGGATGATTTCGTTAATGAAAGTTTTGTCGAATAATTATACTTACGTGTACCAATGTTCACAGTAATCTGCTCTGTCAAATAATAAGTAAGGTAATGTAGGGGGTAAAAATGACCAAAACACAATCACCCAGTCTAGACACTCAGAATACAAGAAAGGAAATATGAATACATATATATGTACACATACATACACCTATCTAGTTCTACAAATAGAGTGAGATAAAATATAATTGTGTATATATTTGGGAATTTTGATCAGGAAAAGAAAAACCATCAGAGGCTATAAATTGCTGACAGGTCCAAATAACTGAAGATGAAATTGAGATCAATGAAATACATTACATAAGATTTTCATTGACAGCAACCACAGGGAAATAGAGTCATGCCCAGTGAACTGGAATAATGGCACTACTTTAGAAAGTTTTAAAATATTTTCAAAAGAATATTTTTTAAAGTTCTTTCAATCCTGCTGATACTTCAGAAGATGCTTAAAAGGTTAAAGATCAGGGAGAAAGCAACAAGAACAAGACTTTTTATCAGTCAACTTTTTTAAAAAACAGTTTGGGATAAACCAAAGTATGTAGTACAGTTGTAAGTTCTAAATTTAAATTGATAAAGGAAAATATGTGACTGCTTGGGATCCATTTGGATGTAGAATTTTAACTTGAAAAGATATGTCATCATTCCATCCATCTGAATATAAAGCAGGTATTCATACTGTAGCTAAACCCAAAGCAACAAACGACCTACTGTGTTCATTATCTTTTGTCCTGCTATAATTTAATTTGCATAATAGAAAAGAATTCTGTTTATGTTCTCTGCTGAATCTCCAAAGCTTAGAACAGTACCTAGTGGACTGTAGATCCTCAATAAATGTTTATTTTTTTAATATAAAGTTAAATAACATTAGTGATAGAATTTCTAGGAGCAGGAAGTTGTTGGACAAATCATCACATTATATTGAAACCAATCAGTGGATTTGGTGGATTTGTTACAAAAATCCATGACTTCATCCAGTAAACTGCAATTTTCACCTTTTCCCTGGCTGTGTATTCTATCATAGAAGGTTTCACATATATTTGTTTCATTTGACCCTAAAGCGACACATGTGACCTACAACATACATATATTTCTTCAAATATGATCTGAAGCTAAAATAAGTCCTTTCCTTTTATATTGATAAAACAGAAAGCTTTGTATCTAAGACCAGTATCCTTAAAGAAATACCCATCCTTTTAACTGTCTGTCATACACCGCTAAAGAGGTGCTATGATAATTTTAGTCTCTGATAAGAAATGGTTAGAACCTCAAATTGTGCACAGATCTCCTGTGCTAACGAATGCACCATTGATTAGAAAAAACATACTCCTTCCTTGACTTTTCACATCGTAGACTCATTAATTTGATCTATAGTGCATACATTAAAGGCATGCGATTCAAAATGGCAGTTCTTCGGAGTATTACAACTTTTTTACAACAGCGCACATTTGCTAACAGAGAACAAAAGAATAGAGCTGCAACGATAGAATTCATAAGAATATAAGGTTCATTTTTCCTAGACACACACTAGCAGAAAATTGTAAGATAGCATTTCAGCAAAGGATAAAAGTAATTCTAGAAGGTATAGGGAAACCAGACAACATTTTGATTCATTTATCAAAGAGACTTCACTTTCAAGTCAGGTGAAACGATAATAAATATTTGCAAAGTAAATTAACCTGCACAAAAAACATTTTAATAAATACAAGGTGAAAATAGTACAGTTCAGGGCTTTTAGCTCATGCCAAATTTTGTAAATGCGATTTGATTGCAAAGAGAGAAAAACAATGTGGGAGAAGTAAAGAATATAAAGAACCATTGAAGAGAAGTTGGTTTTATTCATTTCATATGCATTCTTTGATTTCAAATTGAATCATAAAATGGCCACATAATATAAATTTCAGAAGGAAATTAGTAACCAAAAGGTAGATATATTTTCATTTTGATTAGTAGAGAGAAAATAAAAATAAAATTAAAAAATGTTCAGGACTAGAAGGGTTAATGTTTATTTTACTAAGTTGGAATGAGGAGTTAGAGGGATTTTTAGTTAGAAAATAAATTCTTCTAGTAATAAGAAGTGTGTTATGTGTTTGCAAAGTGAATAAAGTAGAATTATATTTTCTGAAAATTCACTGAAACATTTGACAAAAATCTGAAGCACCACTTTCATAATGCTTTTGTTTATTTATTTTCATTAGCAATCTAAATTTTTTCCAAACTATAAATTAGAGTTTGGCTCCAATCATATTAACAGTAACCAAAAAATAGCAATAGAATTTGTACAATTTGAGAATTTCCCTTTGCAGCAGCTCGTACTTTCCATATATAAATTTAGGAAAAATGTGAAACAAAGTCTAGAATTCCACGGATGGTGGAAAGTAAAAACAGCTTCAGAGTTATATCTGTTAACCAAATGTGCATTGGACATCTTCACTTCATCCAGAAATCTCAAAATCATGATGTGTTGCATTGAATTTGACCTCTGCTGTACCTAACAGCCTAACAGCAACAACACCTAACAATAACAAAAACAACAACAAAAAAAAACATTGTGCCTTCTTTTAAGGAGCCACCAACTGCACCATGGGAAGAGGATGAGGCAATCTACTTTTGGGAAGATTTACATCCTTGAAAACCCCAATGGTGCTCACTAAGAGTTGGAATCAACTCAATAGTTTTGAGTTGTTTTTTTTTGTTTTGTTTTGTTTTTTAAAATTATTTATTTTAGTGCCTTCTTTGGGGTTTTGTAAATACTTAACACTTGGGTGCTGATTAAAAGATTGGAGGTTTTATTCCATCCAGAGGTACCTCAGAATAATGGCATAGTGACTTACATACGAGAAACCCAGCCATTGAAAACTGAATGGATCTCAGTTCGATTCTGACACATGTGGGGTCGCCAGGAGTTCAAGTCCACTCAGTGGGAAATGTTTTTGAATTTTACTGCTCCAATTGAAGTTCTCATCTTTTTCCATCTGAAAAATAACTGTAGCCTCACAAATATCCTTGCTTCTGGTTATGGAATACAAAAATTAATTCTCTGACCCCCCTGGTAATATGTAAAAACATAAATCTACTGATGTTGGAAATTGAGACTTTTCAAAGATTCTCCAGTACAAAATTGAAGGACTTTAGCATAACTTTTAAGACAATCTTAACTTAAACTTGTCCTACATCTTCTTTACTCCTCTTTCCCCTTCCAATGTCCTATACACTGAATTTCTTGTGGCCTCCTAAACATACCATGCTGGTGTTCTGCCTATTTGACTTTAGAGCTTTAATGGTCTTTATCGGTTTCAAGATAGTAGTAAGAGTATTAATAGTAGTTAAAACCACTTCTACAGTACTTGACAACAAGGTCTGTTCTAAGTAATGTACATATGCTAATTTGGTAAATTTTCACATTGAACCTATGAGAGTTATACATCACTATCCCTGTTTACAAGACAAGGAAACTGAGGCACATATTCAAATTAACTTACTCAAATGCACTCAGCTAGTGAACTGTGAAGTTAAGATATAAACTCAGGCAGTCTGGCTCCAGATTTACATTCAAAGACTGAATAAAGAATTGAACATTTCTACTAATTATTATAAAATCAAACAAGATTCCTGTCCTGTAGAATGCCTTCCATTATCCAAATCAAATTTGGATCAAACTAGGTGCATGTTCTTTTTATTATCAAAAAAGAAAAAAAAAAAAAAAACACCGCCATAGAGTGATCCTGACTCATAGCCACCCCACAGACTTTCCAAGGCTGTAAATCTTTATGGAAGCAGACTGATTTATTTTTCCATGGACAGAGCTGTTACTGGGTTCATACATCGAACCTTTCAGTTAGCAGACAAATGTATTATATTAACCACTACATAACCAAAGCTCTTTCCTCTCTGCTATAACTGCCATGGAGTTTATTCCGACCCATAGCGACCCCCACTGTGTTTACAAGGCAGTAAATCTTTACTGAAGTAGATTGCTCCATCTTCCTTCCGCAGAGCAGCTGGAAGGTTTGAAGCAACAACCTCTGGTTAGCAGTCAAATGCCCTAGGCAACGCACTATCAGAGCTCCTTCCTCTGCTATAGTACTTACACTGAATTCCGCTTTCGTTAAATTTGTAGCAAGAATACTTAGGAGCTATCAAAGAAGATACCAAATCTTTCCATGTCTGTAACATAAGAATCTACAAGGACACTGGCATATAGTACAGTTGCTATATATATATTTTTATTATTATTTATTTATTTTAAAATTTTCTTCTGTGTGGTTACCCTCCCTTCCCCACCTGTCCTTGATAACTGTCAAAGAATATATATATATATATATATAAAATGAAACTTTCTTTTTTTATTTATTACAATAGTGATCTAAAGCAATATATGTCCTTTCAAGATTAAATAATTTCACTCAGAATAATGACTTCTAAGTTCATCCCTGTTATGAGATGTTTCACAATTCATCATTGTTCTTCAATGTTGTGTAGTCTTCCATTGTATGTATGTACCGTAATTTTTTAATCCATGCCTCCGTTGATGGGCATTTAGAATTTTTTTTTTTTTCCATCTGTTTTGCTATTGTGAATAGTGCTGCAATGAATTTGAATATGCATGTATCAGTTTGTGTCATGGCTCTTACTCCTCTAGAATATGTAACCACAGTGGAATTTCTGGATCATATGGTATTTCTACTTACAGCATTTTAAAGGAGTACCATACTATTTTTCACAGTGATTAAACCATTTTATTGTCCCACCAACACTTTGTTGGGGTTCCAGTCTCTCCACAACATTGCTAACATGTGTTGTTTTCTTTTTTATTAATTTTACTATTAGTGCTGGGGTGAGATGATATCTTATTGTTGTTTTGAGTTGCATCACTCTCATGGCTAATGATCACAAGCATTTCTTCATGTGTTTGCTGGCTGCCTGATTGTCTTATTTCACTAAATGTCTGTTCATGTCCTCTGCTCATTTTTAAATTGGATTATTTGTTTTTTGTTGTTAAGTTGTTGAACGTTTCTATAAATTTTAGAGGTAATTCCTTTTCCAATATATTGTTACAAAATACTTTTTCCCAGTCTTTAGATTCTCTTTTTGTTGAAATTTTGTGATGTATAAGTGTCTAATATTTAGGAGATTCCAGTAATCTATTTTTTCTTCTGCATTTATTTAATTTTTAGTTATGTTCTATAGTGTACTCATGTCCTGATATTGTTGTTGTTGTTGTTGTTGTTATGTGCCCTTGAATCAGACCCGACTCACAGTGACCCCTCCTTGGGTTTCCTAGGCAGTATCACTATGGAAGTAGATTGCCCCATCTTCCTTCCGAGGAGTGGCTGGTGGGTTTGAACCGCCAGCCTTCTGGTTAGC
>NW_006921915.1:1262324-1265396 GCF_000298275.1 Orycteropus afer afer
GCCAGCCTTCTGGTTAGCAGTCAAGTGCCTTAGGCACTACGCTTCCAGAGCTCCTTGCCCCTAAATTTGTTCCTATTTTTTTCTTTGATGGTCTTTATGGCTTTAGATTTTACATTAAGGTCTTTGATCCAACTTGAGTTCATTTTTGCATATTGTGTGATATGGAATAAACATGTTTTTGAAGAGAACATTCTTACTGTTCATATAAGACATGTTTATATCAAAACACAAAAAGTATATATTACTTGTCCAGATTTCCAGATTACCATTTGGTAATCCTATTTTCTTAGAACCATTTTTTTTTTTTTTCTTGTAAACTGAGGATAAAATAATACCTACCCCACATACTCATAATACCTACCTGAACTGTTTTGCAAAATTATTATGTAATTCTTGTGCTTACAATAGGGAAAACACTAAACAAATAGATGGCTCTGCCTGGTCTTGTTCTAAGAAATTCTTAGTCATAGGTAACAATTGTATTTTTAAATGATTTAATTATCAATCTCAGTGTCCTTCATTATACTGAAAACAATATACTAGTAAATATTACATGTTAATGTGAATTTCAGTCTTGTTACTAGCCAGAATCGTCATATCTACATTTGTTTCTGTTTCCACAGATTACAGAACCCAAAATTACTAATGTGATTCACAGTTGGACTTAAGGTTTAATTGCACAATTTCAGCCTGGCTTCCGAGGAGGAAGAATTTGTTCCCTGCTGGTATAGTGTTTGTCCTGTGTTCTATTCCTTTCATATTTTTCTGGCCCTGAAATAAGCAGATCTTCAACTTCAGATTATGGTATTAAATTTCTATCACACTATTCTCTCTCTCTCTCTCTCTCTCTCTTTTCACAAAAACACACACACACACACATACACACAACAATACTATTTGTGATAGTTGAGGTTGTGTGTCAAATTGGCTAGACCATTGATATGAGTGGTTTAAGCAGTTGTGGTGTGGTCATTCCCTTGATGAGATATGATGTGTATGCTTCAAGGAGACAATCAGTTGAAAAGGGTGTATTCTTAGGGACATGGCCTGCTTCCAATATATTTATGGACACCCTGGAAAAATGTTTGAACTTTCTGTTGGATCTGGATCCTGTCTTGCTGTCTGCTGATCTTGGGTTCTTCAGCCCCTACAGCTGTGTGACTCAGGAAAAGAATCCTGGTTGACATTTGGCAAATAACATTGGGACTTGTTAGCCTCTACAACTGTTTTGTGAGCCAACAATTGCCATTTTGCTTGTGGGTCTTGGATTTGTCATCTGCCAAAGTCAACAGGATGCTATATTGCCTGTTGATCTTGGGCTTGCCAGTCCTTGCATCTACATAAGTTGGGAAAAGCCTCCAGCTTTATGTTTGATCAGGAAATTTGTGATTTGTCAGCCTCTTTAGCTGTGTTAACTATTTTTCTGAGATAAGTTTTTCACTCTCCCTCTCTAAATACATACACACATACATACATACATACTTACATTTATATAAACTCAACCCACTGACATTGAGTCAGATCTGACTCATAGAAACCCTTCCTTGAGTTTTTGAGGTGGTATCACTATGGAATTAGGTTGCCCAACCTTCCTTCTGAAGAGTGGCTAGTGGGTTTGAACCTCCAGCTGATGTATATATACCAAACAAACAAACAAACAAAAACTCACTAGAGGTAAGTCCCTTGTCAGATATGTCATTGCCAAATATTCTTTCCCAATCTGTAGGTTCTCTTTTGACTCTTTTGGAAAAATCTATGGAAGCACATAAAAATTTAATTTTTAGAAGGTCCCATTCATCTAGTTTCTCTTCTACTGTTTGTGTGTTTTGGGTTATGCTTGATAGTCATTGTATGTCATATATTAGGGCCCCTAAGTTTGTCCCTAGGTTTTCCTTGAGGAACTCTATACATTTTGGTTTCACATTTAAGTCTTTGATCCATCTGGAGTTAGTTTTTGTGTACAGTGTTAGGTATTGATCTTGTTTCATTTTTATGCAAACAGATATCCAGTTTTGCCAGCACTATTTATTAAACAAACATTCTCTCCCCCATTTAATGGATTTAGGCCCTTTGTCAAAGATAAGCTGACCATAGGTCAATGGATCTATTTCTGGGTTCTCAATTCTATTCCATTGGTCTATGTGTCTGTCATTGTCTCAGTACCTGGCAGTTTTTGTGGCTATATAGGAGGTATTGAGATCTGGCAGTGTGAGACCTCCTACTTTCTTCTTCTTCTTCAATAGTACTTTGCTTATCTGGGGTCTATTTCCTTTCCAAATCAATTTAGTGATTTGTTTTCCCATATCCTTAAAAATTGTTGTTGGGATCTGGATTGATTGTTGATGGGATTACATTGAATGTATAGATTGCTTTGGGTAGAATTGACATCTTCACAATGTTCCTATCCATAAGCCTGGGGTGTTCTTCCATTCATGTAGATCTCTTATGGTTTCTTGAAGTAATTTTTCATAGTTTCCTTTCTATGGGTCTTTTGTGTCCCTGGTAAGATTTATTCCCAAGTATTTTATATTTTTGGTAGCTACTTAACAACAACAACTGCAACTGAAAATTATATTGATTTATTTATTTCTTTTTCAGCAATCTCTTTGCTGGTGTAAAGGAATACAACTGATTTTTGGATGTTGATCTTATATCCTGCCACGATGCTAAATCTTGCAGTTAGTTCCAGTAGATTTCTGACTGAGTCTCTTGGGTTTTCTAGGTATAGGATCATATCATCAGTAAATAGGGATAGTTTGACTTTTTCCTTACCAATTGGATGCCTTTAATTTCCCTTTCTTGCATTATGGCCCTGGCTAGGACTTCCAGTACAATGTTGAATAGAAGAGGTGATAGCGGGCATCCTTGTCTTGTTCCTGTTCTCAGGAGGAATGGTTTCAGTTTCTCTCCATTGAGAAAAATGTTGGCTGTATGTTTTGCATAAATGCCCTTTATTATGTTGAGGAATGTTCCTTCTATTCCTATTTTGCTGAGAGTCTTGATCAGAAATGGGTGTTGGATTTTATCAAATGTCTTTTCTGCATCAATTGATATGATCATGTGGTTCTTCTC
>NW_006921915.1:1267958-1280998 GCF_000298275.1 Orycteropus afer afer
TATGTTATCTATTTCTGACAATTGAGCATTAATCTTCTGGATTTCTATCTGTAGATTTAGAATTATTTCTAATGTTTCATTTATTTTGTCATTTTGTTCTTGTATTTTCTTTCAAAATTCTTCTAAGTTTTTTTCTGTGTTTTCTTTGGTCTGTCTCTCAATCCTTTGAAGATACCTGAAGTTAATTCTTTTGAATTCCTTATCAGAGAGTTCCAATGCTGCTTCTTCCTCAGGGATTTGTTCTGCGTCTGTATCCTACTCCCTTGTTTCTACCATTTTATACTGCTTGTGTGGTCTCTGATGGTCTGTTGTTTCTGAGGAATTGTGGTGTTGTTGTATTTAGATCTCTGTTAACTATTTGTGAAGAGCAGCCAAGGATGATTCAGGCTCTTCTTGGTGTTTTTTTTTTAATCATTGGCCTGTTGGTAAAGAAGGAGATAGTGTATCTTGCTAAGTAAGTGAAGTAGCAGGAGTTGTGGGTGTAGTTGTGTATTATGGGGACTGTTGTTGTCTCCCACTCAGTTAGACACAAATTACAATTGAACAAAGATCAAAAAACTAAAAGTCCAAGGATGTAAAGTATACCATGTAATCACACAGGAACAGTAACCGAAAAAAGAAAAAAGGGAAAAAAAAGAAGAAAAAAAGAAAACCTGCAATATCTGGGGATAAAGTAGAGGAGGAGAATAATAAGTGAAAAAAAATTGGAAAAATTCAAAAAGAAAATTAAGGAACAGTGTAAACCATGAGAAAAAAAGGGGGAAAAAAAACCTTAAATTAAAAAAAAAAAAAAAAAAAAAATTCAACCAAGCACAGGGAAAAGAAAAAATGCTGAAAACTAGAACCTGGGAGGGGAAGATTAAGAATAATAATAAAAGGGACAAAAATATTTATAACATCAGTTGTTTTAAAACAGACAAATACAAGCAAACTACTCACCAGAAAAAAATAAAGCAAAAAAGAAAAAGAAGAAAATAAATCAGTGGAGGACAGGGCAGGGCATCCAGCTCCGTCTGAGCACACAGACTGTAATGGAGTTCCTGTGGACGCAGAAGGTAGGTGGGGGTGGGGGATGGCAGCACCTCCATTCACCAAGAGGGTGTGGGGTTTAAGAGTAACAAGAGGAATGTCATACCTTTTCAGTCTTGCAGGTCCCGATTGTCCTTGGGGTTGCTGGAAAGCAGAACGTGTTCTTAAGCCCCAGGAATCTGTGAAAGCACTCTCTTTAAATATCCAAAATTGTCAAGCTGCTTTTTAAACCTTCAAAATGGCAGTGCTTCTGAACCAGCAAAAGTCCACAGCTCAGCCCACCTTTCTCTTCACCTTCTCCGTTTGTTCCCCAGCCACCGTGCACAGGCCTCTATGCAGTCCCTGGCTAGCAGGGTGATTTTTAGGTTAATTCTTAGGTCCTACCACTACTCAGGAATCTCCAAGCTGTCTGTGCCATCAAGATTACTCAGGATCACTGCTAGACTGCAGCTCTGTCTGTCTCCTTTTTTGGTATTTTCACTCAAATTCTTCTGCTGGTTGGGGTTTATTCCACTTGTATATCCTTACCTTCAAAGCTTCAGGATTATCTTCTGTGTCTGTGTTAATTGGTTTCCCTTTTCTTTGTTAAAGAGGGTCTGTGCAATCTTTCTGCCTAGTCTGCCATCTTGCTGGATCTGAGGAGTTTAGTCCACTTTTATATCCTTCCCTTCAAAGCTCAGGGGTCCAGGATTTTATCTTCTGTATCTGTGTTAATTTGTTCCCCTTTTCTTTGTTGAAGAGGGTCTGTGAAGGCTTTCTGCCTATTCTGCCATCTTATCGGAACTCCCATTATTTGGCTTTTTGTGATTGATATATTTCACTCAGCATAATATCCTCCAAGCTCATCCACGTTATGCAGTATTCTGAAGATTCTATCAACATTATTGTTTAGTGTCTCATAATAGTGTCACATTCTGTTTATGTACCACAGTTTGGTTACTCCATTGATAGGCACTTAAGTTGTATGCATCTCTTTGCTATTGTGAATAGTGCTGGAATTACCATGAGTTTGCGTATATCTATTGATGTCTGGTCTCTCACTTCTTTAAGATATATACCTAGTAATGGTATTGTTGGATCAGATTGTATTTCTATTCATAAATTTTAAGGAATCGTCATACCTATTTTGGCAGTGGTTGTATAATTTTACAATCCTACCATGGTCCCAATCTGTTCACATTTTTGCCAGCATTTGTTATTTTCTGTCTTGTTGAACTTTGCTATAAATGCTTGGGAGAGATGGTATCTGATTGTTGTTTTGATTTGCATCTGTCTATTTGGTAATGATTATGAACATTTCTTCATGTGTTTGTGTTGGTTGCCTGAATATCTTCTTTGGTGAAGTATCTGTTCATGTCTTCTATCCATTTTTTAATTGCACTGTTTATCTTTTGATGATGAAAATGGGAGAAGACATGAATAGGCACTTCACCAAAGAGAATAGTATGTTGGCCAAGAAACATATGAAGAAATTCTCATGATCATTAGCCACTGGAGAAATGCAAATCAAAACAAAAATGAGATATGATCTTGCCCCAGCACTAGCAGCAAAGTTCAAAAAGGCAGAAAATAACAGATTCTGGCAAGAATGCGGAGAGATTGTGACTGTCTTACATTTCTAGTGAGACTGTAAAATGGTACAACCACTGTGGAAAACAGTATGGTGATTACTTAAAAAGTTGGAAATAGAAATACCATTTGATCCAGCCATTCCATTACTAGGTATATATCCTAAAGAAGTGAGAGCCATGACAAGAGCAGACATATGCACACCCTTGTTCATCATAGCATTATTAACAATAGCCAAAAGATGGAAACATCCTAGACGTCCATAAACTGAGGAATGAATAACCAAAGCATGGTACATACACAAAATGGAATACTATGCAATGCTAAAGAATAATGTAGAATCTGCAAAACACTGCATAACATGGGAGGATGTTATGCTGACTGAAATAAATCAATCACAGAAGGATAAATATTGTATCGGTCCATTATTGTAAAAGTCAAGGGACATTTTATATATGGAAGGAAATTTTCTTTGTTCCTTACCAGAGGTGGGAGGGGAAGGCAGGGAACACTGTTACATAGGTAGAGATAAGTATTGATTTGGGTGAAGAGAAGAGCAATGTACCAAATGTGACTGATCACCATAGTGGCATTGAGGAAGAGGACATAGAGAGATACATGGGAGGTGCAGACAACAAAGATGAACCCTTTTGCACATACAGTATTGTGTTTTCAGTGAAGACAAACAAAGGCATAAGGGTGGATAGATGGGTGGGCAGGCTGAACTATTAGGTACGTCTGTGCATCAGGAAGTATATCCAAAACCATGTATAGGGTTGACAGATAATGGTTCTACAACTGTATTTATATGGCCTGTAAGAATTCCCAGGGGTATAGGAACACTGAAAAGGGACAAGTTTGTAGTCACTTCTTTTTCACCCCCAGCTACCCAGAGGGAGCGAGTAGTTGGACCTGTGGGCTCAGAACCATAGTCCCAGGGGATCTCAAGCTCAATTGCCATAAGACACTACACAAAACATTGTTTCACCTCCTACTTTGGTGAGTACCGACTGGGACCTTTTTTAAGAAGCCTTTTTGCAAGAAGCCAGTTACATGCAACGACGCGTCTCTCCTCGTCCAGAGCAAAGGAGGAAGAAAACCAAAGATTCATGGAAAAAATTATTCCTTGTGACTTGTACACCATGTGATCCTCAGCATATATGACTATGAGACCAGAAGAAGTAGATGTTGCCTGGCTACCACTGTCAACGACTCAGAGGTGGATCTATACAGGAGATCCTGGATAGAGAGGGAGAACAATGAGGAACAAAACTCAAAATCATTTGGGGGGAAAAAAAAAGGAGACGAGATTTGCTGCTCTGAAAGAGTCTTGTGGAACCACTGAGACTATGGCCCCTAGCTGCCCTTCAGGTCTGGAATTGAACCCACACCTGGGGGTTCCAGCCAAACAAAAGACAGGCATATGAGTTGAATGTGTACCTGAGGTAGAGACATTCTTGGAGAGAACAATCATGGAAGAAAGAAAGGCTGTTTATGCACAGGAAGACAGTTCAGGGGGCAGGAGTGCATGGAGGGATGGACACAGGGAAGACGTAACTATCTCAAGGAAGTGGGAGGGAAGCTGTTGCATTGGGGTAAATTGTAATCAATTTCATGAGACAACTTGTGTGTGAACTGGTGTACAGAGGGTGAATTTGCTCTGTAAACTTTCACCCAAATCACAAGAAAAAAAAAAAAAGACAAATAATCTATTAGTCAACTGTTGTAAAAAGTTCAGGAAAGGTTTGCACATGGAATGGAACTTTCTCTATTGGTTACCAGGAATGGGGGATGGGCTATGCCTAGATAGGTTGGAAAAAAATTAATAATAATAAATGTGTGTGTGTGTGTGTGTGTATAGTTTTCATTTGGGGGCATTGAGTTTATGCTAATGTTGTTGTTGTTGTTAGGTGGCATTGAGTTGTTTCCGACTCATAGCGATCCCATGCACAGCAGAATGAAACACCACCCAATCCCACACCAGCTCCTTGAACTTTGCTATACTTGAGCCCATTGTCACACCATGTCAGTCCATCTCATCGAAGGCCTTCCCCTCTTTTGTCGACCCTCCACCTTACTAAGCATGAAATCCTTCTCCAGGGAATGGTCCTTTCTGACAACATGACCAAAGTAGGTGAGATGAAGTCTGGCCATCCTCGCTTCCAAGGAGCATCTCGGCCATACTTCCTCCACAGATCTGTTAGTTCTTTTGGCAGTCAATAGTTCCTTCAGCACTCTTCACCAGCACCACAACTCAAAAGCATCAACTCTTCTTCAGTCTTCCTTTTTCATTGTCCACCTCTCACATGCATACCAGGTGATTGGAAATATCATGGCCTGCATCAGGAGCACCTTAGTCCTCAAGGAGACACCCTTGCTCCTCAGCACTTGAAAGAGATCTTTTGCAGCCAAACTACCCAGTGCTACACATAGTCTAATGTCCTGACTGGAGCTTCCATTGGCGTCTATTGTAGAACCAAACAATGTGAATTCTTTGACAACCTCAATCTTTTCTCCACTTATTGTGATGTTGCTTATTGGTCCAGTTATAAGGATTTTTGTTTTCTTTATATTGAGATGTAATCCATACTGCAGACTGTGTTCCTCAATCTTCATCAGTAAGTGCCTCCAGTCATCCTCACTTTCAGCAATCAAAGTTGTATCATCAGCGTATCTCAGGTTAATGATTCTTCCTCTAATCCAGATGCTACGTTTTTCTTAGTATAGTCCAGGTTCTTGGATTATTTGCTCAGCATATAGATTGAATAAGTATGGGGAAAGTATACAAACCTGAAGCACTCCCTTCCTGATTTTAAACCACACAGTGTCCCCTTGTTCTGTTTGAATGACTTCCTCCTGGTCAAGGTATAATTTCCTCATGAGTACAATCAAGTGTTTGGGAATTCCCATTCTTAATGTTATTCATAATTTGTCGTGATCCACACAATCAAATGCTTTTGCATAGTCAATAAAGCACAAGTAAACATCTTTTTGGTATTCTTTGCCTTGAGCTGAGATCCATCTGACAGCAACTATAATATCCCTTGTTCCACATCCTCTTCTGAATCCAGCTTGCACCTCTGGAAGTTCTCTGTCAATATACTGCTACAACAGTTTTGAATTATTTTCAATAAGATCTTGCTTGTGTGCAATATTAATGATATCTTTTTGATAATTTCTACATTCTGTGGGATCACCTTTCTTTGGAATGGGTACAAATATGGATCTCTTCCAGTCAGTTGACCAGGTAGTTCTCTTCCAAATCTCTTGGCATAACTGAGTGAGTGCCTCCAGTGTGGCATCCATTTGTTGAAATATCTCAATGGGTATTCCATCAAATCCCAGAGCCTTATTCTTCACCAATGCCTTCATTGCAGTTTCAATTTCCTCCTTAAGTACCATTGGTTCTAGATCATATGCCACCTTCTGAAATGGATGGTCGACCAGCTCTTTTTTTTTCTGTACAGTGACTCTGTGTATTCCTTCCATCTTCTTTTGATGTTCCTTGCATCATTCAATATTTTTCCTTTAGAATCTTTCAATATTGCAACTCAAGGCTTAATTTTTTTTCCTCAATTCTTTCAGCTTGAGAAATGCTGAGCATGTTCTTCCCTTTTGGTTTTCTAACTTCAGGTCTTTGCACATTTCATTACAGTAATTGGCTTTGTCTTCTCAAGCTGCTCTTTGAAATCTTCAGTTCAATTCTTTTATCTTGTCATTTCTTCCATTTGTTTTAGCTACTCTTCACTCAACGGTAAGTTTCAGAGTCTCTTCTATCATCAATTTTGGTCTTCTCTTCTTTTCTCATCTTTTTAGTGACTTTTTGCTTTCTTCATGGATGATGCTCTTGATGTCATCCCACACTTCTGGTTTTCGTTCATAGGTGTTCAATGCATCAAATCTATCTTTAGCTGTTCTCTAAATTCAGGAGGGATATATTCTAGATCATATTTTGAATCTCTTGGAGTTTTTTTCATTGTCTTTAACTTGAAGTTGAACTTGCATATGAGCAGTTGATGGTCTGTTCCACAATCAGCTCCTGGCCTGGTTTTGGCTGAAGATGTTTAGCTTTTCCATTGCCTCTTGTCACAGATGTAGTCAATCAGATTCCTGTGTGTTCCATCTGGTGAAGTCCACCTGTACAGCCACAGTTTGTGTTGTTGAAAAAAGGCGTTTGCAATGAACAAGTCATTCGTCTTGCAAACTTCTACCATGCAAGTTCCAGCATTATTTTTGTCACCAAGGCCAAATTTTCCAACTACCAGTGATTCTTCTTTGTTTCCAACTTCTCCATTCCAATCACCAGTGATAATTAACACATCCTGATTGCATGTTTGGTCAATTTCAGACTGAAGAAGTTGGTAAAATTCTTCAATTTCCTCATCTTTGGCTTTGGTGGTTGGTGCATAAATTTGAATAATAGTAGTATTAACAGGTCTTCCTTGTAGGTGTATGGGTATTGTCCTATCACTGACAGCATTGTACTTCAGGGCAAATCTTGAAACATCCTTTGTGATGATGAATGCCACACCATTCCTCTTTAAACTGTTGTTCCCAGCATAGTAGATCCTATGGTTGTCTGAGTCTAAATGGCCTAAACCAGTCCATTTCAGCTCACTAATGCCTAGGATATCAATCTTACGTGTTCCATTTCATTTTTGACAACTTCCAATTTTCCTACATTCATATTTCATACATTCCATGTTCTGATTATTAATGGAATTTTGCCACTGTTTTTCATCAATTTGAGTGGTTCCACATCAGCAAATGGAGGTCTCAAAAGCTTTACCTTATCCAAATGAGTAAGGTTGATTTTACTCTGATAACGCAGCTCTTGCCTAGTCCTATTTTGAGAGCTTTAGAAACTAAGTGACTCATCTTCCTCCTATATTGGACAATATTTCTGGACTATTCATAAAGTTGCACAGTAATGTATCAGACACTGTTTCTCTGCTATTCATAAGGTTTTCTCTGGCCAATTCTTTGAGAAGTGGATGGCCTCCTCCTTTTTCCTAGTCTGTCTCAGTCTGCAAGCCAGGCTGATACCTATACACCATGTGCCCCCCACTGAGTTTGAAACACCAGTGACACAACCTCAAGACTCACAGCAACACATCACCACAGTATGACAAACTGACAGACAAGTTTGTCTCCTTTAGCTGTTGGACCCTTACAACCACCCTTACCTGGATCCCTGTGGCTGATCCTTGATCTATTCCATTCCCCTTTGCTTTTTATGGTCACTTTAAATATCCAAAATAGCTGCTGCTTGTAAACATTCATTATGCTAATGATGGTGGCATATTTTGGAAAAGGGTAGCAATAATGGTGGCACAACATGCAAAATATTGTCTATATCCCTAATCTGTAAATGTGGAAGTTGTTATGTTGGTGAATATCTTGTATATGTTTTTGCTACAATGAAAAAAAAGAGTTGACTTTCACTCAATGTTTAGATATCTTGGACTTAAATACTTCTAGAAACTAGTTAGCAATATCTTGGAGCATGATCAGATTTTAAAAAAAATAGTTCATATTGTCATAGGAAAAATCATTAAATATTTTGTCCTTTTTATTTAATAAATGACATTTTTTAATATGTAATTCTATGCACATTTTCCTTCTGCTGGTTTGAGTCTGGCAGAAGTAATATACATAATTAGAAGCATAATTGCATTTGGGACATAAAATTATGATAGAAATTAACATCAAACTTAAGAAAATACCCCTTCCTATACAAATTTTCCCCTAAAGACCTCTCTATTAATTGAGAGTATGTTCACAGAGCATAAGATCAACTGGATGATTTTAAATTAGTCTATCAATTATCAAAATTGATTACAAAAAGAATAAGAAAAAATAAAACATTTTTTTATGTTTTATAAACATATATTGGAAAAAAATCTCAAATAGTGTGATGCATGCAATTAAAACTAATAATTCTACTTCATTAACAACTTTTATCAAAAGCGTGTCCACCACTCATCTGTCAGTTTGTCCTACTGTGGTGGCTTGCATGTTGCTATGAGGCTGCAGGCTGTGCCCCTGGTATTTAAAATTTATGCAACAATCATTAAAGCCATGGTTGAATAAACTGAAGATTTTACTAACATGTGCAGTTTGAAACTGACCAACCATGCAGTTTGGCTTATTGATTATTATTTATGTCTGGAATGCACAAGTTAGAAACAAAGAAATAACATCAATAATTGGAAAATATTTACTTGGTGATAGAAATGACACAGAGATCCCATGGTAGAATTTTGCAAGAACAATGAGTCATTCATTGCAAATACCTTTTTTCAACAGTGTAAATGATAGCTATACATGTGGACCTCCCCAGATAGAAAACCAGAAATCAGACCGACTACATCTGTGGAAAGAAGAGATGGAGAATCTCAATATCATCAGTCAATACAAGGACAGGAGCTGACTGTGGAACAGAACATCAACTGCTTATATGAATGTTCAAGTTGAAGCTGAAGAAAATTAAAATAAGTCCACAAGAGCCAAAATATGATTATAATTATATGTCACCTGAATTTAGAGATCATCTGAAGAATAGATTTGATGCATTGAATGGCAATGATCAAAGGCCAAAGGAGTTTTGGAATGATGTCAAGAACATAATATACTAAGAAAACAACCAAATCAATACCAGACTTACTCCCATAAAGTTGACTTCTACTTATTGCAACCCCCATTAAGTTTCCAAGGTGGTAAATCTTTATGGGAGTATAGTGCAGCAACTTCAGTCCATTTAGTAACTGGAGGGTTTGAACTGTCAACTGTTTTGTTAGCAGTCAAATGCTTTAGGCTGAATCAACAGAAAACAAATGGTCATTAATGAAACAGAAAGGAAAAAGAAACCAAAATAGATGTCAGAAGAGACTCTGAAACTTGCTCTTGAATGGAGAGTAGCTAAAGCAAATGAAGGAAATGATGAAATAAAAGAGCTGAACAGAAGATTTCAAAGAGCAGCTGAAGAAGACAAAGTATATTATTTATTATTATAATGAAATGTGAAAAGACATGGAGTTAGAAAACCAAAAGTGAAGAATATGCTCAGCATTTATCATATTGAAAGAACTGAAGGAAAAAAAAAATCAAGTCTAAAATTTCAACATTGAATAATTCTATGGCCAAAATATAGAATGATGCAGGAAGTATCAAAAGAAAATGAAAGGAATACACAGAGTCATTGGACCAAAAATAATTGATCAATATTCAACTATTTCATGAGGTAGCACATGATCAAGAGCCATTGGCATTGAAAGAAAAATCCAAACTCCATGAAAAGAATGGTGAAAAGAAGGCTTCAGGAATTGATGGACTATCCACTGAGATGTTTCAACCATGGAATGCAGTGCTAGAGGTATTTACTTGTTTATTCCAAAGTATTTGTTAAACAGCTACCTGGCCAACTGAATGGAAGAGATTGCTATTAATGATCATCACAAACAGAATGTAGAAATTATCGAACAATGTCATTAATATACACACAAGTAAAATTTAGCTGAAGATAATTTGAAAACAGTTGCAGCAGTAAATTGACAGGGAAATTCTAGAATTTCAAGGTGGATTCAGAAGAGGACTTGGAATGAGGAATATTATAGTGTATGTCAGACAGACCTTTTCTGAAAGCAAAGAATATGAGAAAGATGTTTACTTATGTTTTATTGACTATGCAAAGTCATTTGACTTTATGGGTTATAATAAGTTATGGATGCCATTCCAAAGATTGGGAATTTCAGAACACTTATTTGTGCTCATGAAGAACCTGTGCATAGACCAAGAGGCAGTTTTTCTAACAGAACAAGGGGATACCGCATAGTTTAAAATCAGGAATGTTGTGCATCAGAGTTCTATCTTTCAGCATATTTATTCAATCTGTATGCTGAGCAAATAATCTGAGAAGCTGTTTTTTTCTGAAGAAGAATGTGGCATCAGGATAGGAAGAACACTCATTGACAACCTGCAATATAGAGATGACACAATCTTTCTTACTGAAAGAGATGACTTACTGATGAAGATCAAACACTACAGCCTTCCACATGGATTACACCTCAACATAAAGCAAACAAAAATCCTCACAACTACACCAGTAAGCTATATCATAATAAATGGATAAATGAATAAGAGTTTAAAATTGTCAAGGACTTCATTTTACTTGGATCAACACTCAACACCAATAGAAGCAGAAACCAAGAAATCAGATGTCATATTGCACTGGGAAAAGGTGATGCAAAATATAACTTTAAAGTGTTGAGAAGATGTCACTTTGAAAACTAAAGGCATCCTAACCAATGCCATGGTATTTTCAATCACCTCATATGCCTGTGAATGTGGACAACAAATAAGGAAGCCCGAAGAAGAACTGATACTTTTAAATTATGGTGTTGGTATAGAATATTGGCAATACAATGGACTGTGGGAAGAACAAATGAATCTGTCTGGGAAAAGTGCAACTGGAATGCTCCTTGTAATGGAGAATGGACAGATTTCATCTCTCACACTTTGGTCATGTTGTCAGAGGTACAATTCCCTGGAGGAGGATATCATGCTTGGTTAAGTAGAAAGTCAATGAAAAAGCAATCCTCAACCAGACTGATTGGACACAGTGGCTGCAATGAGGGACTCAAGTATAGCATAAATTGTGAGGATGGTGTATGTCTAGGCAGCATTTCATTCTCTTTCACATAGGTTTGCTAAGAGTAAGAAGTGACTTCATGGCACCTAACAACAACATCAAAAGAATGTATGTTTCTGGATAACATCCATCCTTTGATGACACAGTGCCTTAGTTATCCATTAAATATTGATATTTTTCATATATAAGGACATTTACTAATATACTTTCTTAAAGAAAGCTATTTTTTCCTCCTAAAATAATTTTATGGGATAACTGTGCCAGACTTTAGAATATAAAATAAGTAAGCTTAGTTTGAAATAGTAACTATGCTGAAATGCTTTAATATTTTGTGAACTATTTTACCTATTATTTTCAAATTAAAATTGCCAGTGTGTTAGAAATTTACTAAATGCATATTTTGTTTCACAGTATTTCAACTGTTTGATTTAAAATTTCTTGAGAAGAAAACTAAGCCACATTCTTTTTTTCAAATGTATTATTTCTCACATGTTTATTATATATTATTCACCAGAAATTGCAAACTTAAAAACAAAGAGGTAATATAGGTTTTTCTGTACTCTAATTTTAATGTGTAAAATTTAATCATATTTTAAACATCTTATGTTAAAATTAAATGAGATGAATTTGATAAGAATTAAAAAGGTCAATGTGGATAGTCCTCTGAAATTCAGAGATAATTTATTCTAGCACAGACAATTAACTAAATATATGCAAGAATTTTTAATATATAAATATGGAATTTAACAATGATCTCAAATCTAACAATGATTTTAAGGTGGTGAGAAAGTGGACCTTGTATCATTGTGTTGTACATAGGACCACTGTGAGTCCAAACCAACCCAATGACAATTACCAAAAAGAACAATAACAACAATAAAATTGCTTCCAGAATTTGTAGTGTTTTTCTTTTAATCCAGGATATTACAATCCACTATCATGTGTTTGTTTGAGCTTGTTTTGATTAAATCAGAACAACATGTACAACAATTTCTTCACAGGAATAACTACATATTTTCTAAATCCTTTTTTTTTTTGTTGTTACACATTGTTGTTGTTATGTGCTGTCGAGTTGGACCTGACTCACAGCAACCTCTCTTTGGGTTTCTGAGCAGGTATCACTATGGAAATAGATTGCCCAACCTTCTTTCCAAGGAATGGCTGGCGGGTTTGAACTGTCAGCATTCTGGTCAGCAGTCAAGTGCCTTAGATGCTATGCTAGCAGGACTCCCATAGTTAGAAAAAATAAAATCTTAATGTCATGTTCATGTTTCTGATAGAAATATTGTTCTGTCAACAAAAGCAAAAAAAAAAAAAAAAGTCCATTTCATTTTTAAAATTTAGAAAAGCTTCAAAAATATTCTCAACATAGAAGATGGACTGCTTACCAAAGCTCTATTTGTGTATTTATGATGGAAAATAACAATAACCAATTTATTTAAGCTTGGTTGTTTATAAATTTTTCATATACCATCAGGTCATCAATGAGTAAAACTGGCAAAAATATAACTGTTTTCAATTAGCTGAAGTGCAACTTGGTTACATGGTTTAGAAGCCTCATCTAAGAGTAGAAAAAATATTAAGGAGAAGGAGATTGACCAGCAATAAGGAATTTATCAACAAATAAAGTATTGCTAGTAGGACTGTAAAGGGCCCAGGAGTAGCATATCCACAATTTCAAAAAAATATTTGTATATTTTCTGCAAGCATCACAATATTGTCATTGTCGTTATTTGCTGTCGAGTCGCCCTGGACTCATAGCGGCCCCTCCTTGGGTTTCTGAGGCAGTATC
>NW_006921915.1:1281098-1282765 GCF_000298275.1 Orycteropus afer afer
ATTGCCCCATCTTCCTTCTGAGGAGTGGCTGGTGGGTTTGAACTGCCAGCCTTCTGGTTAGCAGTCAAGTATCACAATATTATAACCAACTTTATAAAAAGAATGTATGAAGTTTTTAGATAATAAAATTGGTGTCACTTTCATATGTAAATGGCTAGTAGTTTCATTATTCCTACTTATTAGTTATTTGCATATGATTGGAAATCTTAGCGGAATGTCAAAGTAACAGGCACCATTGAATCTTTACTTACCAAACATGGTGTCCTTCTCTAGGGCCTGGCCTTCCTGACAAAATACCCAAAGTACACAAAATGAAGTCTTACCATGCTTCTTCTAAACAGCATGCTGGCTATGCTTTTTCCAAGACAGATTTATTCTTTCTTTTGACAGTCCATGGTATTTTCAGTAAGTACTGTTTATCAACACCATATTTCAAACTCATCAGTTATTCAATTTCTCATATTCGTTGTCCAGCTTTATCATACATATGAAGAGATTGCAAATATCATGCAGTTTGGTTCAGGCACACTGTTGTCTTCAATATGACTTATTTTTTGAACACTTTAAACAGGTCTTTTATAACAGATATACCCAGTGCAACAATTTGTTTGATTTTTTTGTCTACTGTTTCCATAGATGTTGATTATGGATACAAGTAAATCAAGATTCTCAATAATGTCGGTCTTACCTGTTTATCATGATTTTGCCTGTTGGTCGCATTGTAAGGATTTTTATTTTTTCTTTTTAGGTTGAAGTATTGCTCTCATTAGGTGCCTTCCAGTCAACTCCAGTTCACAGAGATCCTACCATGTAAAACAGAATGAAACAATGCCTGGTTGAAGTACAGTCCATATCACAGGCTGTAGTCTTTGATTTCCATTAATAAGTGTTTCCTTCAATCCTCTTCACTCTCAGCAGGCAAGGATATTTCATCTGCATATTGTAGGTTGTTAATGATACGTTCTCCAATCCTGATGCCATGTTCTTCTTCACATAGTCCAACTTCTCAGTTTATTTGCTCAGCATACAGATTGAATAATTACAATGAAAGGATATAACCTTGATACATATCTTTCTTTCATAAAAGATACAAAAAATGGATAAAAATTAGCAAAAAATGGGAATTTGGAAATAATTCACTAATAATTTCGTATTTTTAGACTATTCTTGATTCACTTTTCCCCAGTTATTGGATTGCTGTGACATTCTCTGAATTCACAGATTTGGAGCTAAATTTTTCAGTTACATATCAGGAACATAAGAGTGGCTAAACAATCATAGAAAATGAAGTGATAAAGCACCAACTTTCAAAATTACTTTGCTGTGTTTGGTTATATTTATTGTTTCAGGTTGATTTTCTTTTTTCTTCCATTTGTAACTAGAGTGGAAAATCATCGGAGAAAAGATCATTTAACACACCTGAAGGATTGAATTAATCTTCATTTTTGTTAACTATAGAATAGCCATGTCCTTTGAATTGCACAGTAAATAGGAGAACACTTGTTCTTCTGGTGCACACTGAGTGCTCTGATTGTATTGTGAAGATTGTATTTTCCTGTAAACAGATATGATTGTTGTTGTTGTTGTTGTTATTTGCCATCGAGTCGGCACCGACTCATAGCGACCCCTCCTTGGGTTTCCGAGGCAGTATCACTACGGAAGTAGGA
>NW_006921915.1:1282865-1285651 GCF_000298275.1 Orycteropus afer afer
CTTCCGAGGAGTGGCTGGTGGGTTTGAACTGCCAGCCTTCTGGTTAGCAGTCAAGTGCCTTAGCCACTAATCAGATATGATTAGTATTAGTTAATAAAACACATTCAAGCCAAAATGTCCGCATATCGAGAAAACTGCCAAATTCTACCTGATTCAAGTCACATATCTGATTAATGGAAGAAATAGAATCTGCCTGAAAATGCTTTAAGTGCAAATATAGGTAATTTTCTTTACAGAGTCATGTCACCATTTTAATTTCTATTTATTGCTGTTGTTGTTAGGTGCCATTGAGTCTGGTCTGACTCATAATGGTCCTATGTACAACAAAATGAACCACTGTCTGGTCCTGTGCCAGCTTCATGTTGTTGTTGTTGTTGTTATTTGCCGTCGAGTCGGCCATGACTCATAGCGACCCCTCCTTGGGTTTTTGAGGCAGTATCACTACGGAAGTAGGATTGCCCAACCTTCCTTCTGAGGAGTGGCTGGTGGGTTTTAACAGCCAGCCTTCTGGTTAGCAGTCAAGTGCCTTAGGCACTATGCTACCAGAGCTCCTTGCCAGCTTCATAATCCTTACTATATCTGAGCCCATCATTTTAGCCACTGTGTTAATCCATCTTTTTGAGTGCTTTCCCCTTTTTTGCTGACCCTCCACTTTACCAAGCATGATAGGCTTCCCCAGGGAATGGTCGCTTCTGACAACATGACCAAAATAAGTGAGATAAAGTCTGGCCAGTTTCACTTCCAAGGAGCATTCCAGCTACACTTATTCCAGGATAGATTTTATCGTTCTTTTGGCAGCTTTGCCAGGCCATGGTAATTTCAGGACTCCTCATCAACACCACAACTCAAAAGCATCAAGTCTTCTTTGGTTTTCCTTATTCATTGTCCAGCTCTCACATGCATATGAGGCTTTTGTGGTTGGTATGTAAATTTGAGTAATAGTAGTATTAACTGGTCTTCCTTGGAGACATATGAATATTATCCTATCACTGACAGCATTGTACTTCACTATACATTTTGAAACATTCTTTATGAAGATGAATGCCATGCCATTCCTTTTCAGTTTGTCATTCTCACATAACAGATCATATGGTTATCTGATTCAAAATGGCCAAAACCACTCCATTTATTCTCACTAATGCCTGGGATAGCTATCTTTATGCATCCCAGTTCATTTTTGATAACTTCCAATTTTCCTAGATTCACACTTCATGCATTCCATGTTCTGATTATTAATAGATATTTGCAGCTGTTTCTTCCCATTTTGAGTCATGACATGTTAGCAAATGGAGGTCCCAAAAAAGCCTTATTCCATCCATATCATTAAGGCAAGCTCTACTCTGAGGAGGGAGCTCCTTCCCAGTGATATTTTAAGTGCCTTCAGACATGAGGGCCTCATCTTCCGGCACCATAGATGACAATGTTTCACGTATATTCATAAACTTTTTCAGTAATATATCAAACAGTGTTTTACTGCTATTCATAAGGTTTTTACTGGCCAATTCTTTTGGAAGTGGATGGCCCATTCCTTCTTTTGAGTCTGTCTTAGTTTGGAAGCTCTCTGAAACCTGTCCACCATGGGTGACCCTAAGGGTATTTGAAATACCAGTGGCATAGCCTCCAGCCTCACAGCAACACACAAGCTACTGCAGTATGACAAACTGACAGACGAGTGGTGGTAATTTCTATTTATAGGGTCTCATTATTACATGGAAGACATTTTAGATGATTTATTACCTTTAATAATAATAATAATAATAAAAATCTCAGTACCATTAAGTTAAATCCAAGTCATAGTGACCTATCCTTGGGTTTCTGAGGTGCTATCACTACTGAAGTAGATTGCCCAACCTTCTTTCTGAGGAGTGGCTGGTGGGTTTGAACATCCAGGCTTCGGGTTAGCAGTCAAATGCCTTGGGCACTATACCACCAGAGCTCACAAGAAAGAATATAATATAATATATAAATACGCTTTGCTGGTTTTTTTGTTTCTCTAGAGAACCCAATCTAACACAGCAGCCAAGTTGTTTAACCACTATACCACCAGGGAAATATCTATGACTTTTATATATTTTCCTCACATTCTTTTCCTTTTTTCACCCTTATTGTTTCATCCCTAAGAATCTCTTTTACAATATAGCATTCATTTTGAAAAACTTTTTGAAAGTTTTTTGAAAAAATGATTGAATTTCTCAGATGACATTAAAGAACTACAAAAAGAGCAACCTTATGAGCAAGTAATGGAAATGCCTAAACAAATGCATGGTGTTGTATAAACTTTTGTGGTGTGTGTGAATGCTTATGAAAATAAAATATTTTGATGATATTCTCTAATAAGACAATATAGTTTTAAAAGGAACTGATGATAAAGACAAAGAGTCCTGGTGGTACAGCAGTTAAAACATTCCATCAGTTTTAACCTATCCACCACTGTGCAGGTGAAAGATTTGACAGTCTGTTTATGGAAAGCCTTGGAATATCCATGGGACAGATCTACTCTGTCCTATAACATCACTATGAGTCAAAATCAACTGGAAGGCAATAGGCTTAGATATATTGAACCTTAAAAAAAATTCAGAGTTTCTGTGTTGGAAGAAGAACTTTACATTTACTGAAAAGTCAAAATAATTAAGATCTGATAGTAAAATAGACAACTTAACATACTCATTTAAAAATTACATCACCCAGAAACAACCTAGATGTCCAACAGCTGAGGAATGGATAACCAAACTTTGGTACATTCACACAATGGAATACTATGCAATGCTAAAGAATAATGTAGAATC
>NW_006921915.1:1286673-1290851 GCF_000298275.1 Orycteropus afer afer
AGAAGAGTATGAAGGGATGGACACTGGGAGGAGGTAACTATGGGGAGGAAGTGGGAGGGGAGCTGCTGCATTGTGAATTTTGGTCAATGACATGAGACAATGTATATGTGAACTGCTGTATGAAAAGTGAATTTATTCTGTAAATCTTCACCCAAATCCTAATAAAAAAAATCAAGAGGGAAACTGCAAAAAAAAAAAAAATTACATCACCCTTAAGATTTATGTAGGTGTTCTGTTGGCATAGAGCCTAAGGCATAGACTGCTATTCAGAAGGCTGGCAGTTCAAACCCACCAATCACTCCTTGGAAAGAAGGTTGGGCAATCTACTTTTATAGTGTTACCACCTCAGGGACACAAGGAGGGGTCACTATGAGTTGGATCCGACTCCATGGCAGTGATAATATTTTTTGTTAATGATTTATGTGTCACCTTATGATTGATGTATTGTTGTTGTTGTTATGTGCCATCGAGTCAGACCCGACTCATAGCGACCCCTCCTTGGGTTTCCGAGGCAGTATCACTACGCAAGTAGATTGCCCCGTCTTCCTTCCGAGGAGTGGCTGGTGGATTTGAACCACCAGCCTTCTGGTTAGCAGTCAAGTGCCTTAGCCACTATGCTACCAGAGCTCCTATTTATGTATTACCCTTATGATTTATCCAAGTAATGTGGCAGTAATTATATCACAGATGTGAAGTCCAGATTATATAAATTATTTGCTTTTTCATTTTTCTTTAAAAAAAATCCCTATTAAATAGAATTCTCACAGATCTTGAAATATGTACCATGTTTCTTGAGGAAAATGTTGGAAAACATTTCATAGTAAAACCAAAATTTTTGTAACGACATAATTGATTGTATAGTAAAACCAAAATTTTTGTAACGATATAATTGATTGTATGTGGTAGGCCATATAATAGTCTCCCAAAATGTCAATGCCTTAATCCCCAGAATCTGTAAATATTTTACCTTACATAAGCAAAGGATTTGGTAGGTTAGGATACAGATTTGAGATGGGGAGATTATCCTGGATTAGGTTTTATGATATCTGGAAGCATGGTATTAATTTTATAATTACATATTTATTCTGGTCCAACAGCAGTAAGATCCACTCTAATATAGTACAGAGGTAATATTACAATGTTAATAAGAAAGGTTATAATTTTATAACATTTTTATTGGGGGAACACATTAAATAGAATCAATGTAGAAACAACTAGTCAAGGTGTTTTTAATAAAATATGGGTTCAAGAAAGAGACTCTAATTAACGTTATCAAAATTGTATCTAAGAAAATATTTGAATTGAAAGATTCACCATGAAAAAATTACAACTGAGAACAGTCTTCTTTCAGCTAGATTTTAATCTTATTTCATAAGGTACAGTTAAACAGAGCTTTTACTCCCTCTCTGTCTCTCTCTCTCTTTTTTTTTTTTTTTTTTTCAAATAGAAATATGGTAGATTAGAAAGAACAATCCATGGAGATCACTTTAATTTTTTCTCCTAAAATCATTGTCCACAGATCTCAATAATCATCTCGATGCCTGGGATTTTGCTAGCCATAAGATTGGCTTGAAAGTCCAGCCAGAATAAGTTCATTTTCCATACGGTTTAGATATTATTACTTTAAATGTGACTGTTCAAAATATTAAATTAAATTTACAAATTACGTATAGAGTTGTCAGTATACATAACATTTCAAATTTCCAATGAGGAAGACTGAGTGTCATTTTCTAATCTGCTATGATGCAACCATGTGTTTGGTATAAAGGCCTTTGCAATAGTATGTGTTAAGCAAGGAGTAGGACTTATTGAAGCTTTTGAGGTGGAGCAGAATAAACATTTCCTATCAAATTAAGTATTAGATATGGTTCAAGACAAAAGGTACCCATCAGGGATCTAATTCTCCCATGGTATTTTCCTCCTACTTCTAAAAGTTACTACTGACTTCTCAGGCTTCATTACTCTGGTATTCTTCCAAATCCAGGACTGTTTCCTTGTTCCAAAATTTCCATGCATTACCACAAAGGAAAATTTGTTTCTTCTAGCCCCCATTTCCCTTAGCCCAATTACTGATTGCTAAATTGGAGGACCATTAATTTGACTAATGAAGACATCACAAAGGTAGATCAAATTCACTCAATTGTTTGGCCTTCTAAACTAAATAAATCCTATGGGGATTATAAAGGAAAGGTGTGAATCTAATTTTCCAAGGGCTAAACTAACTGGATTGATGACCATTCCTTTATAGTCTATCCCATTAGAGAAACTGCTAAAAAAGAAAAATACTTGGAGGTAATGTTGTTGTTGTTGCTGTTGTTATGGGCCATCGAGTAGGACCTGACTCATAGCAACCCCTCCTTGGGCTTCCGAGGCAGTATCACTATGGAAGTAGATTGCCCAACCTTCCTTCAGAGGGGTGGTTTGGAGGGAATAGTTCTCATTAATGTACTTAAAAATAATAAATAAATAAATAAATAAACAAGGAAAACAGATTCCACCATTTTCTCCTCTTAGAATAATGTAAATAGAGCACTGCAGTTTAGCAGTTTATAGCTGATCTTTTGGTGTCAGTCTCTGCTAAGGCCTTACTTAGAAGTTGTCTTTATAATTTAGTGCGATTGTTATAAATTTATAATTTTATATTGGTCCCATTAATGATTACACACAGGAGAAGATTTACAATTAGTAAGAATAATAGTTTAAATAAGAGTATCTTGTTCATAGTTAAAAGTAACATTTATATATTAAACAAATTCATATATACATAATGTACAATTATAGCTATAAACAGATAGATAGATACCAGTTGCCAGTGAGTGCATTCTGACTCAGCAACCTCATGTATCCCAGTGTATAATTATGCTCTGTAAAGTTTTCTTTTTGAACATGTTAATGTGTTTACATAAATGTTTACTTAGCACATAGTTTTCAATTCAATAATTCATACATAAATTGTTTTGTAACATTGGTGGCAATGTCTGTAATGTGTCAGTGAGCTCCCAATTTCTACCCTGAGTTCTCTATTTTCATTTGTTTGTTTTTTCTGAAAGTTCCTGTCTTCTCATATTTGCTTTTTGGAAAATGTTGGCCTTTTGGTTAGTTGATTGTTGTAAGGAGCATATTCCTCATGTTGTTGTTTATTTTATAGTTGCTGTTGTTAGGTACCCTAGAGTTGTCTCTGACTAATAGTAAGCAAGTGTACAGCAGAATGAAACACTGCCTGGTTCTGTGCCACCTCCACTGTCTTTGCTATAACTGAGCCCATTGTTGTAGCCATTGTGTCCATCAATCTTGTTGAGGGCCTTCTTCTTTTTCATTAACCCTCTACTTTACCAAGCATGATATCCTTCTTCAGAGAATGGTACCTTCTTACATGACCAAAGTAAGTGAGACAAAAATCTCTCCTTTCTCACTTCCAAGGATAATTCGGTTGTACTTCTGCCATGATGTATTTGTTCTTTTAGCAGTCCACCTTATTTTCATCATTCTTCACCAACACCACAAATCAAAAGCATCCACTCTTCTTCAGTCTTCCATAGTCATTGCCCAGCTCTCAAATGCATACGAGGTGATTGAAAATACCATGGTTTATATCAGGTGCAACTTAGTCTTAAAGGAGATATCTTTGCTCTTCAGCACTTCAAAGAGGTCTTTTGCACCAGATCTGCTAAATGCTATACGTCTTCTGATATCTTGACTACTGTTTCCATTGGTGTTGATTGTAAAACCAAGTAATATGAAGTCTTTGACAACTTAAATCTTTTCTCCATTTACCATGATGATGTTTATTGCTTCAGTGGTGAGGATTTTAGTTTTCTTTATATTGAGGTGTAATCCATACTGCAGACTGTAGTCTTCAAACTTCATTAGTAAGTGCTTCAAGCCATTCTCACTTTCAGCAACCAAAGTTGTTTTGTCAGCATATTGCAGGTTGTTAATGATGCTTCCTCCAATCCTGATGTCACATTCTTCTTCATACAGTCCAGCTTCTCAGATTATTTGCTTAGCATACAGATTGAATAAGTATGGTGAAAGGATACAACCCTGACACACTCCCTTCTGGGTTTTAAACCATGCAGTGTCCCCTTGTTCTGTTTGAATAACAGCTACCTGTTCTATGTACAGGTTTGTAATTAGTACAATTAAGTGTTCTGCAATCCATAATTTGTTATGATCCA
>NW_006921915.1:1297901-1307659 GCF_000298275.1 Orycteropus afer afer
ATCTTCTGTGTCTGTGTTAATTGGTTTCCCTTTTCTTTGTTGAAGAGGGTCTGTGCAATCCTTCTGCCTAGTCCGCCATCTTGCCCCGCCTCCCAATTGAAAGTTTTTGCATAGTCAATAAAATACAAGTAAACATCTTTCTTGAATTCTTTGTTTTCAGCTAAGATCCATTTGACATCAGCGATCATATCCCTTGTTCCAAATCCTGTTCTGAATCTAGCTTGGATTTCTGGAGGTTCTCTGTCAATATCTTGCAGCAACTAATTTTAAATTATCTTCAGTAATATTTTACTGACATGCAATAGTAATGATTTTGTTTGACAATTTCCACATTCTGTGGGATCTCCTTTCTTTGGAATGGGTACAACTATGGATATCATCCAGTCAGTTACTCAGGTAGCTTCTTGCAAATTTCTTGGCATAGCCAAGTGAGTGCCTCCAGCATGGCATCCATTTGTTGAAACATCTCAATGGGTATTCTGTCAATTCCTGGAGACTTGTTTTTCACTGGTTCCTTCAGTGCAGCTTCGACTTCTTCCTTCAGTAGCATTGATTCTTGAGCACATGTCACTTTCTGAAATAGATGAATATCAACCAATTATTTTTGGTACAGTGACTCTGTATTGTTCTTCCACCTTCTTTTGATATTTCCTGCATCATTTAGTATTGCCCATAGAATCTTTCAATATTGTAACTCAAGGCTTAAATTCTTCCTTTAGTTCTTTCAGCTTGAGAAATGCCAAGCATGTTCTTTCTTTTTGGCTTTCCAACTCCATGGCTTTGCCCATTTCATTATAATAATTGTCTTTTCTTCTCAAGCTGTTCTTTGAAATCTTCTGTTCATCTCTTTATTCATGTCATCTCTTGATTTTTTTTAGCTACTCTTCATTCATGGGCAAGTTTCAGAGTCTCTTCTAACATCCATTTTGGTCTTTTCTTCCTTTTCTTTCTTTTTAATGACCTTTTGCTTTCTTCATGTATGATGTTCTTGATGTCATCCCCAAACTCCTCTGGTTTTCAGTCATTAGTGTTCAATGCATCAAATCTATTCTTTAGATGGTCTTTAAATTCAAGAGGGATATGTTCAAGGTCATACTTTGACTCCCATGGACTTGTTTTAATTGTCTTCAACTTCAACTTGAATGTGCATATGAGCAATTGATTGTGTGTTCCACAGTCAACTCCTGGCCTTGTTTAGGCCAAAGATATTGAACTTTTCCATCGCCTCTTGCCACAGATGTAGTCAATCTGATTCCAGTGTACTCCATCTGGTGAAATCCACATTTAGAGCTGCCATTTGCGCTGCTGAAAAAAAGGTATTTGCAATGAATGTCATTGGTCTTGCAAAATTCTATCATACAATCTCCAATGTTATTTCTATCACCATGGTCAAATTTTCCAACTACTGGTGATTCTTCTTTGTTTCCAAATTTTTCATTCAAATCATCAGTGATAATCAACACATCTTGATTGCATATTCGGTCAATTTCAAACTGCAGAAGTTGATAAAATCTTCAGTTTCCTCATCTTTGGCTTTGGTGGTTGGTGTGTAAATTTGAATAATAATATTAGCAATAATTGGCTTTCATTGTTGCCATATGGATATTTTCCTATCACTGACAGCATTTTACTTCAGGATAGATTTTGAATCATTCTTTGTGATTATGAATGACACATAACTCCTCTTCAATTTGTCATTCTGGGCATAGTAGAACATATGGTTGTCTGATTCAAAATGGCCAAAACAAGTCCATTTCAGCTCACTAATACCTAGGATATCAATTTTCCTGTGTTCCATTTCATTTTTGACAACTTCCGATTTTCCTAGGTTTATACTTTGTACATTCCATGTTCCAATTATTAATGAATGTTTTCAGTCATTTTTTCTCATTCTGGCACTGTGTCAGACAATCTTTCAGGGCTATTCATTAAGTTGTCCACTAATATATCAGATAGTGTTTTACTAGTATTCATAAGGTTTTCACTGGCCAATGCTTTGAGAAGTGGATGGCTCTTACTTCTAAGTCTGTTTCAGTCTGCAATCTGCTGAAATTCATCCACCATGGGCATCCCTGCTGAAGTTTGAAACACTAGTCATACAACCTCTAGCCTCACAGCAACATGCAAGCCACCATAGTACAACAAACTGACAGACAAGCTAGTCTTTCTTACCTGTTCCAAACCACTCTACTTCCTGCCCTTCCCTCTACCTATCCCAGCTGTCTTCCCAGCTCCCTTTTCTTACCTCAGGCTCTCCCCTTACCTGTTCCAGCTGCAGGCCTGGCTCCTGCTTCCTGCATGGAGCTCTCCCTTTAATCAAGATGTCTACTTATTTTGTAGATCAGTCTATTTGAGTGAAAGGTGGACTTATAGAGTGGCTTCAGTTCTAGTTTAAAGAGTGACTTACAATTATAGTCTAAGGGGATCCTCCAGTCTCTATTACATGAGTAATCTTAATTTTTTTTTTTAATCACTTTGAGTTTTATTCTACATTTTTTCTATTGTGTCTCCAGTCAGAATTATTGCTAGTGGTTTCTGAACACTATCTAGTCTTCTGGTCTCACGTTAGAGGAGGTTGTGGTTCATGTGGGCCATCAGTCTTTTAGACTAATTGCTTCCTTGAGTCTTTAGTTTTCTTCTTGGCAGGAAGAGAGCAATGGTTGTGTCTTAGGTGTCCACCTGCACACTTTTAGGACATTAGAGGCTATTTACCAAACTAGGATGTAGAGAATTGACTTTATGTACTATGCTATCCCAATTGATCTAGATGTTAACCAATATTGTAGTCTTTAGCCTTGAAGCTCTGTAGCTCCACCTCATGAGGTGTTTGGTATACCTAAGAAGTATCCATAGCTATGCCATCTATGAACTGAACATTATACACACATACAAATCAGTATGTAGACAAATTCACAACCATAATGTGGTGGTTATGTTTGTGTGTCAACTTGGCTGGGCCTGGTTGAGTGGCTGGGCAGCTGGTGGTAGTTATTCCCCATGATGAGATGGCAATCAACTCCATGGTGGGATCTATCACAAGCAGCTGAGTAGCTGCTTTACGTATGCAGTCTGCTTTCTGTATATAAGAAACAGCTTTGGGAATGGTCTGTAGCTTATGGCATGCTTGGACCCTGCATGCAGCCATGTCATTGTTCAGCAGCATGCTCTGCCAACCTTGGAACTTACAATAAACTTGAATTAATGGCCTGCTGTGTTGTTTGGTAACATTGGGACTGTGTTTTATTTGTCGATCTTAGGCTTGATAGACTTAGCAGCCAGTAGCTGTCTGAGTGAAGAGATGCATCTAGCTTCAGTGGGTGTGGAGCAAGAGGCAGAGCTGAAGCCTAAGGTCTAGGGGCTTCACACAGCCCCTAGAGCCTGGCACTTTGAACTCAGACATCTAGACTCCCAAACTGTAAGAGAATAAACTCCTGTTTATTAAGGCCATCCTGTTTGTGGTATATTCCTGTCAGAGTGGCACTAGGTAACCAGAATACATACTAAGTATGTGGATATAGTCTTATGTGACCTACCATGCCTACTTAGTACAGAAGTCTACTTATGTATGCACTGACAAATTATTGCTTGTTATTATTATGTTGCAGTACTGTATACATTATAGTATTTAGTATAGTTGTTCTTTATTCTTGCATACCACTCACAGTTTCCCTTTGCCTTAGTCACATTGTGCTAACTTTCCCTATGTTGTGTATTGCCTTTCCCTTCACCAGAATAAACACCTGTCTAATATCTAGTTAGTGATTCAATCTTCCTATTTCTCCCATCTCTATAACAATAAACAAATAACGTGTTGCCATCAAATTGGATCTGACTCATAGCAACCCCTCCTTGAGGCAGTATCACTATAGAAGTAGATTGCCCAACCTTCCCTCTGAGGAGTATCTGGTGGGTCTGAACCTTCAGACTTCTGGTTAGCAGTCAAATACCTTAGACACTATGCCACCAGAGTTCCTCCTCCCATCTCTGGTAACCATCAAATAATGTTCTCTTCTGTATATAAATGTATATTTTATTTTATTTAATGACAATGGTCACACACAATATTTGTCCCTTTGGGACTGACTTATTTCATTCAGCATAATGTCATCCAGAATCAGTCATGTTGTAAGATGTTCCATAATACATCATTTACATATTTTGCCTAGTATCCCTTTGTATATATGTAACACAAAGTTTTTATACATTCATTCATTGATGGGAATTTCAGTTGTTCCTATCTTTTGCTGGGAACTCCGGTATCATAGTGGCTAAGGCACTTGACTACTAACCAGGAGGCTGGTGATTCAAACCCACCGGCCACTCCTCAGAAGGAAGGTTGGGCAATCTACTTCCATAGTGATATTGCCTTGGAAACCCAAGGAGAGGTCGCTATGAGCCAAGTCCAACTTGACAGCACATAACTACAGCAACAACAACATATCTTTTGCTATTGTGAATAATGCTGCAATGACTGTTTTTCATAGTGGTTGTACCATTTTACAATCCCATTAGCAGTATATAAGAGTTCCAGTCTCTCCACAATCTTGTTGTTTCCTGTTTTGTTTTTTTATTGTCATTTATGCAAGTAGCTAAATGTACTTTTGGAATTGATTTATTTCATTCATAAGATGGTATCTTATAGAATTATTTTATCAATGAGATGGTATCTCCTTGTAGTTTTCAATTGCATCTCTCTAATGGCTAATGATCATGAGCATTTCTTCACGTGTTTGTTAATTGTTTAAATGTCTTCTTTGGTTAAGTGTCTGTTCATGTCTTTTGCCTATCATGTAATTGGATTGTTTGTTCTTTTGTTGTTGAAGTGTTGGAGTTTTCTTTAAATTTTAAAGATAAAATCCTTTACAGATGTGTCAATGCCAACAATTTTTCCCTAGCTTTACTTTTTTTTGATCTCTTGGTAAAGTGTTCTGATGAGAATAAGTATTTCATTTTTGGGGATTCTTATTTATCTAGTTTATCTTCTACTGTTTGTGCACTTTTAGCTATGATTGACATTCTATTCATGCCATAGATTAGAACTCCTTCCATCCTTTTTTTTTTTTCCATGAACATAATAGATTTGGGTCTTAAATTTAGGTCTTTGATTCATTTTGAATTAGAATCTGCTTATGGTATGAAATATCTATCTATTTATTTATTTATGTTTTTTTCATTTTTCCACAAAAGGTTATCCAGTTTTGCCAGCACCGTTTGTTGGAGAGTTTATCTCTTCTACATTTAATGGACGTTTACACTTTTTCAAAGATAACTTTTCACAGCTGTATCAATTTATTTCTCAATTTGATTCTCAGTGTTGTTCCATTGGTCTCTGAGTCTCCCCTTATACCACTAATAGGTTATTTTCACTACAGAAACTATGTAGTAGGTTCTGAGGTCAGGAAGTATGAGGCTTCCTATTTATTCTTCTTTGGTAATGCTTTAGCCATCCAATCTTTCTATAGGATTTTTGATGGCTGATTTTTTTTTTTTTTTTCCTTAAGAAGTGAATCACTAGCTCTTTCATCCAAAGTGCATCTGGGTGGACTCAAACCTCCAACACTTAAGTTATCAACCAAGTACTTTAATTTTTTATACCACCTAGGGACTCTAGATAAATAGACAGATAGATAGATAGATAGATAGATAGATAGATAGATAGATAGATACAATGATAAAAACATAATAACAGATAGATAAATAGATACAAACTTATGAAGCCTTTATATGCCCTGGATTCTGGTATGAAAGATACCTATACTAGACACATACTTGTGAAAATTTAGGGCATTACAAAGTTATGCCTAGTGAAAGCAGATTTAATTTAAGTAAATCATTAATTAGCATTGCAGTGGCAAAAGAAATCATAATCCACTGAATTAATATATTAATTCATGTTAGTTAGCTTAGATATTATCCAGAAATGTGTTTCGACATTTGGGTAAGCCTTCTGAGAGGACTTACATTCTGTAAAATTACTCAGAATAATCCATTACAGTTATCTGGAATTGTTGCTCCATACTTTATGTTACATTATATGGAATAGTTTATTTGAAGGTGTACTAGTGACATGGTCAATTTATATAAAGACATGAAAATATCTAAGACAGAACTTTGCTCCAAGCATTAAAAATGCTTTTGTCTTCTTCTTTCCATTATCTATGCTTGAAACCAAACAAGAGGAGTTAAAACACTTAATTCCTGAATCTGAAAAATTATAATAAGATGACTAATATGAAAAATCTAAAGATGATTAACATTTTATGCAATTATTTCCTAATCTTGTCATATCCTTGTTAACATCATAAGCACATAGCATTCAATACTAAAGAGAAAAAAATAATAATTCCAAGGACCTAATAATGCTGACAGGAAAGAAGCATTTAAAAATAGTTTATAATAAAGGAGTGACTGAAAAAGTGACATTTAAAATTATTATGTGCTTACAAATATTACAGGTAATTTATCACTTCCTAAGAAATTTAAGTTGCTTATCAATAAATGAAGTTTAGTGTTTTAAAACTAAAACAGTATTATTTTTACATTTGTTTGTTGTAGCACACTTTAATCACTACTTTACAGGAAATTTAAGTGTTTCTAGTCAGCAACCTTATACCGTCTTCAAAAAGGAGTCATATATTCTTGCTGAAATGTAATCACTTGGTCACACGGTTAGATGCTTAATCCTGGAAAAAAGGTGAATTTTCCTGTATTATAAAATGGGGATGAACAGCAGCAGTTTTCTTTATTCTTTTCAAGTCCAGATTATGCCTTCTGCTCCACTGGAGAGGGGAATTAGGGACAGGATTTTCTATGATGTTAAATGATGCATTACTTCCAACAAATGTCTTCAATTCAAAAGTCTTCAATTTTCAGACCTACTGGTATCAGTGGTGCTTTAATGTTATAAATACCTTCAGTTTTCAAATTATTGCAAAATATGATCCAAAGAGCCATAGAAGTGCATTATCACTAGAACACCTTTACAACCAAATACTCTCCTTTTAAGTGTTTTTTTTTTTTTTTTTTTAGTACTTCTCTATACACTTTCTTAGTGATTTGTAAGGTAAGCCTTAACAATGTTATATCTGATAGATCCAACGTGCAAAGACTATGATTGTAGCACATAAATATAAATGCTATGTGAAAAATTTTTGGCATTCTCTTCACATTAACTTGTGTCTTCTTTTTGAAATCCAATATTGTATTCTTACTAATACTCTTTTTCATCTTTAAAATATCTACTGAGAAAGACAATATTGAAAAGCTGTCCTGCTTAATGTAACTTCTTCCTTGAAAGTCAGGCTTCATAATTCTATTGTAAAATACCATGAAGTTCCAGGAACATCTCTTCTTGGTGCTTATGCAATAGTCCACACACATGCATACCAACTGGATAGTACCACTAAGATATAAATTAAGTAAATTGCAAAGATGAATAAACATCTATATTAAGAAATATATTTTTCAATTAATAAGTTTATTTATGCCCCAAAATAATGTTTTGTTATTTTATTAAAATCTGTTTAAATTTTACACTCTGTTTTTTATCACTAGCGCAGTTAAGTAGTATTGACAGCAAAATAAATTATGATATATCACAAGTATAAATGAAAGACTGTGTATGTAATAATAGTCACCTTTGGTTCCTCTAACTCTTGTGCTCCTTCCTACATTTTCCACTATCTTGATCACATTTGTTGAACTTATTGTATACTGCCTTTTCCTTCACCAAAGTTAGTATGTGTTAACCCTCTAGTTGGTTATTGTCCCTCCTTCCCCCATCCCAGTAACCTTCAAAAATTTATTCTTTCTGTATGTAGACTTTCTCTTAACTTTTTACAGTAGTGGTGCATACAATGATTGTCCTTTCGTGATTCACCAATTTCACTCAGCATAACGTCCTCTAGACTCATTCATGTCCTGAGGTGTTTTACAGATCCATTGTTATTCTTTAACATTGTGCACTATTCCACTGTGTATCTCTACCATATTTTGTTATCCATTTATCCTATGATGGAAACTTAGGGTGTTTCTATCTTTTTGCTATTGCAAAAAGTGCTGCAATGAACATGGGTGTGCATATATCTGTTCACGTCACAGCTCTTATTTATCTAGGATATATACCTAGTAGTGGGATTTCTGGATGACATGGTATTTCCAGTTCCTACCTCTTAAGGAAATGCAATACTACTTTCCATTGTGGTTGTACCATTTTAGAGTCCCATCATCAGTGTATCAGTGTATAAGTGTTCTAGTTTCTCCATACTCTTGCCAGCCAGCATTTATTGTTTTTTGAATTTTCTTCTTTTAACTTTGTTATTGATACTGGTGGGAGATGATATCTCACTGTTGTTTTGATTTGCATCTCTGTAATGGCTAATGATCATGAGCATTTCTTCCTGTGTGTGTTAGCTGCCCAAATGTCTTTTTTGGCAAAGTATCTGTTCATGTCCTCTGCTTACTTTTTTTTTTTTTTTTTTTTTTTAAAGCATGATCTATCTTTTTCTGTTAAGGCTGAAGTTTTCAATAATTTTGGAGATTACTTCTTTGTTCAAAATAACATTGTAAACATTTTCTTGCCACTCTGTTCTGTGTTATCTTTTTTTTTTTTTACAAAGTCTTTTTTTGTTTATTTGTCTTTGTTACATTTGTTTCTTTCCTTAGTGTTATTGTGTTGTTCATTTTGACAAAGTCTTTTGAGTCACATATATTGTTTAGCTTTTAGGAGGTCCCAGTTATCTAGTTTGTCTTCTACTCTATGTGTTTTTCAGTTGTTTGATAGTATTATTATGGCATATATTAGGGCCCCTAAGTTTGCCCCATTTTTTTTTTTTTACTTGATGACTTTTATGGCGTGGAATTTTATATTTAGATCTTCAATCCCTCTAGAGTTTGTTTTTGTATAGGGTGGGAGATATAGATCTTGTTTCGTTTGTCTGAAAGTGGATATCTAGCTTTGCCAGCACAATTTGCTAAAGAGACAATCCCTTCTGCATTTAGTAGGTTTTGTTCCTTTGCCAAAGATCAGCTGTCCATACATGGATGGGTTTACTTATGATTTCTGAATTCTGTTCCATTGATTTATGTGTCTGTCATTGTACCAATATCAAGCTTTTCTGACTATTGTGGTTGTGTATTAGGTTTTGAGATCAAGGTGTGTGAGACCGTATACGTTGTTTTTCTTCTTTATGAATGTTTTGCTTATCCAGGGACTCTCCTTCCCATAAAAAGCTGGTGATTATCTTTTCCACCTTTTTAAACAATGATCATTGATGTGCATTGTAATTGCATTATACTGTAGATTGCTTAGTTAGTATTCCCTTTTTTTTTTTAAATGTTAAGTCATTATATACATGATCATTGTGTATACTTCCATTTATGGTCTCTTTTAGTTTCTTGTATTAACATTTTGAAGTTTTCTTTGTATAAGTTTTGGTGTCTCTGGTTGATTTATTCCTAAGCACTTCATCTTTTGAGTGGCTATTAAAAATAGTTTTGTTTTGTTTTTTTTCTGATTTCCATTTCAGAGTTCTTGTTGTTAGTGTAGAGTAATCCTACTTAATTTTTTGTGTTGATTTTTTTATCATGCCACTTTGCTGAAGACATATTTTTTCAGTATTTTTGTTGTTTGTTGTTGTTGTTGTTATGTGCCGTCGAGTCGTCCCCGACTCATAGCGACCCCTCCTTGGGTTTCCGAGGCAGTATCACTACGGAAGTTGGATTGCCCAACCTTCCTTCCGAGGAGTGGCTGGTGGGTT
>NW_006921915.1:1307759-1333648 GCF_000298275.1 Orycteropus afer afer
ACCAGAGCTCCCTTTTGTTGTTTAGTCTCTAAGATTTTCTATGTCTAAGGTCATATCATTTGCAAATAGTTTTACTTTTTTTTTTTTTTTTTTTTGCCAATTTGAATGCCTTTTATTTCCCTTAATTGTCTTATTGCTCTAGCTAGGACTTCCAATATAATATTGAATAGGAGCAGTGAATACTGTTATACACACAATCCTGCAAAAATAGTATAATAATAATTTAGGAGTAGATTCATAGATAGAAACTCAATCTGAACATGAGTGAGATAGTGAATAGGGCTACACCAATGAATATATATGTTTGACAGAGGCTATCTATAGCTATGTATTTATATGTGCTGAAATGTATCCATGAATGGAGTAGAGCATATAGGGGACAAAGTTATGAAAATCTTTTAGTCATAGCAAATACCGTGATGGAATGAAGGGGCTCAGGATCACACTCTCAGCTGACAGTACAGTCAACTGGTTAAAAAAACTCCACAAAGACTAGGTTCTAAATCTGGCTTTCAGTAGTGACTGGGGTCTTAAAACTTTTGAATGGCCTGGTAAGGTGCAACTATTGGTCTTTCCCCATCCAGAACAAAGATAAATGATGAAAATCAATGACACAGGAATCAATAAGTCCAAAGGACTAACGGAGCATGTGAACCCCAGTCTTCATAACCTTGAGGTGTGAAGAACTAAATGGTGCCTGGCTACCACTACTGACATCTCTCAATGACATCACAATAAAAGGTCCCAGATAGAGTGGGGAAAAATGTGGGACAAAACACAAAACCAAAAGTTCTGATGAGAGCTGATCACGGAGATTATTGCCCATAGACACTCCTCAGGTTAGCAAATGAACTTAACTCCTGTAACTCAATTGATAGCCATAAAACAAACAGGTCTATAAGGTGAACTATAATATCAGGACATTATGCACTCATTAGAACAGTATGATATCAATAGGATAGCATTTTCTCAGAGATAGAGTTAGGAAGGCAGGTGGGGGTAAGTAGGAAAGACAAATGAAAGGGGTAGGCAAAGGACAGAAGTAGGAATAATGCTATTACAATGTCAGGATTGCAATAAATGTCACAAAATAGAATGTGTATGGATTGTTGAATGGAAAACCAATTTTCTCTGTAAACTTTCACTCAAATCACCATTAAAAAAAGAAAAAACAGTTTTCCTTATGTCATGTTTTCTGTACTTTTGCAAGTTGATCTACATAACCATCCTTTTATAATAAAAATGATTTTGTGTTTTCTTTTAAAAATAAATAAATTAAAGAAGAAACCTACTTCATACCTTCAATTCTTGATCTTATGCTATCGCCTGAAATGACTGAGTATCAACAAAGTCTTTTTGGTACAGTGACTCTGTGTTTCCTTCCAGCTTCTTTTGATGATTCTTACATTGTTCTAATCTATCAAAATTTTCTGTAAGTAACTTTTTATTGAAACACAGCCATGTTTACTACTGTGTATTTGTGGTTTTGGAGACCAGTATCTTTGCTGCATAGCCATCACCATATTTTTTTCCTGTCCATTTATTTCCCCAGAAAGATTTACTTTGTATTTCAGTACAGCTAGTTAATTTGATACATTTAATGCTGTTGTTATTACATGTCATCCAGTTAGCTCCAGCTCATAGAGACCCTATGTACAACAGAACTAAATGCTATTTAGTCCTGTCCTATTCTCACGATCCTTGCTGTGCTTGAACCCATCGTTGCAGCCGCTTGAACCAATCTATCTGATTGTGGCTCTTCACCTTTTTGTGTTGACCTTCGATTTTACCAAGCACAGCCTCCTTCTGCAGGGAATGGTCCCTTTT
This sequence comes from Orycteropus afer afer, assembly GCF_000298275.1. Classification (NCBI taxonomy): domain Eukaryota; kingdom Metazoa; phylum Chordata; class Mammalia; order Tubulidentata; family Orycteropodidae; genus Orycteropus; species Orycteropus afer. The sequence continues at coordinate 1,309,587 of NW_006921915.1, forward strand.
GACAACATGACCAACAAAGTAGGTAGAAATCTTGTCATTCTCACTTCTTAGGAACATTCTGGCTACATTTTTTCAGGACAGATTTGTTTGGTCCTCTGGCAGTCCAAGGTATTTCCAATATTCTTCACCAACACCATGTTTCAAAGGCATCAATTCATCTTAAGTCTTCTTTATTCATTGTTCAGCTTTCACATGCATATGAAGTGACTGAAAATATCACAGTTTGGGTTTTAGATGTACCTAAGTCTTCAAAGTGACGATTGCTCTCAAATAGTTGAAAGAGGCCTTTTGCTGCAAATATGTCCAGTGCAATATTATTATTATTTTAATTGTGAGTTGGCGAAAGTTTAGAGAGCAAATTTATTTTCCATGCAGTAGTTCACATATACTTCATTTCACGACCTAACCCAATGCCTTCAAGTCGATCCAACACATAGCAACACCTCCTTGGATTTCCAAGATGGTATCTCTATGGAAGTAGATTTCCCAGTCTTCCTTCTGAGGAGTGGCTGGTGGGTTTGAACTGCTAACCAGAAGGTTGGCATTTCAAACCCACCAGCCATTCCTCAGATGGACTGGGAAATCTACTTCCGTAGAGATACCACCCCGGAAACCTAAGGAGAGGTCGCTATGAGTTGAATTGACTTGAAGGCAGTGGGTTGGGTCATGAAACAAAGTATATGTGAACTACTGTATGGAAAATAATTTTGCTCTAAATTTTCACCAAATCACTATAAAAATTAAAAACCAAAAATATCAAACATATTTCCCACAATGCAAGAGCTCTCTTCCCACTTCCTCCCCATAGTTACATCTTCCCTGTGTCCTTCCCTCCCATGCACTCCAGCCCCTTGAGCTGTCCACCTGTGGATACACAGCCCTTCTATTCTCCCATGATTGATCTCTCCAAGGAGTGAATGTACCTAATGTAAATGCTCAGCTCATATGGCTGTCTTTTCTTTAGAGGGAAGCCACAGGAGTGGACTCAATTCCAGACCTGAAAGGCAACTAGAGACCATAGTCTCAGGTATATCAGACCAGTAAATCTATTCCTTTTTTTTCATGACTTTAAGTTATATTCCACATTGTTCTCTCACTATATCCATGATCTCCTACTTAGATCCCCCTCCAAGTGGTTGACAGTTGTAGCTGGTCAACATCTAGTTATTCTCATCTATTAGTTATATAACTGAAGATCTCACAGTGTACCACTCCCTTGGACTAATTGTTTCCATACATCTTTGCTGTTTTTCATTCTTCTTTGCCCTGGATGAGGAGAGGCACATTGTTACATTTAGATGACCACTTTCAAGCTTTTAAGATCCCAGTCACTGTTAGCCAAAATAGAATGTGGAACAATGTTATTGTGAAGTATGTTATGCAAATCGAGCTTGATGTCCCCTGCAACCATGGTCCTGAGACCACAGGTCCAACTACTTTCTCCCACTAGGTAGCTGTCTGTGGCCAAGAAGTAATTGTCTGATCTTTTGACTGCTGTTTCCATGGATGTTATGATGGAACCAAGAAAAATGAAATATTTGACAAAGCCAGGTTTCTCTCCATTTATCGTGATGATGTTTATTGGTCCATCTTTGAGGATTTTGTTTTATTAATGTTGAAGTATAATCCATACAGAAGATTGTAGTGTTTAGTTTTCACCAGTAGGTGCTTCAAATCATCTTAACTTTTAGCAAGCAATGCTGTGTCATTTGCATATTGCAGGTTGTTAATGAGTCTTCCTCCAACCTTGATGCCACATTAGCATTCTTCTTCATGAAGTCCTGCTTTCTGGATTATTTGGTCAGAATGCAGATTGAAAAGTATGCTGAAAAGATACAACCTTAATTCATTCTTTTCTTCATTTTAAACCGTGCAGTTTCCCCAGTGTAGTTTGAATGACTGCCTCTTGGTTCCTTATGTCTATATACAATGAAATATTCCAGAATTTCCATTCTTTGCAATGTTATTCATAATTTGTTATAATCCACACAGTCGAATGCCTTGTATAGTCAATAAAATACAGGTAAACACCTTTCTTGTATTCTTTACTTTCAGCCTAAATCTACCTGACATCAGCAACGATATCCCTCCTTCCACATCTTTTTTTGAATCTGGGTTAGATTTCTGACATGACCGTGTCAATATATTCCTACAATCATTTTTTAATTACTTCAGCAAAATTTAACTTGCATGTGATGTCATTGGTATGGTTCTATAATTTCTGCATTCTGTAGGATAACTTTTCTTTGGAATGGGAAAAAGTATGAGGTTTCTTCCAGTGAATTTGCCAGGTAGCTATCTTACAAATTTATTGACATAAATTAGTAAGTGCCTCTAGTGCTGCATCTGTTTGCTGAAACATCTCAGGGGGTATTCTATCAATTCCTGGATCCTTCTTTTTGTCCAATTTCTTCAGTGCAGCTTGGACTTCTTTCTTCAATAACATTGGTTCTTGATCATATGCTTCTTCCTGAGATGATTGATCATATGCCAATTATTTTTGGTGCAATGACTCTGTGATCTCCTTCCATCTTCTTTCGATGAGTCCTGCATTATTTATATGTTGCCCATGTTGTTGTTGTTGTTATGTGCTGTCGAGTCAGACCTGACTCATAGCGACCCCTCCTTGGGTTTCCAAGGCAGTATCACTACGGAAGTAGATTGCCCCATCTTCCTTCCAAGGAGTGGCTGGTGGGTTTGAAACGCCAGCCTTCTGGTTAGCAGTCAAGTAGCTTAGGCCCTATGCTACCAGAGCTCCTTAATCTGCACTTACCTTTATTATACTTCAATTATGGCTCTATGGACTATTTTCTCATGACTGATTTTTAGTGAATTTCAAACCTCTTGGGAACTTTCCAACACAGGAATTCAGTATCAGTAATAATGAGAAATAATGAAATTCTATTCAGTTAAAAGACTAATATATAGCTATTTTGATTGTTCATATTCTTGTTCTTCACTTATTCCAGGAAAATTTCTAGGTTGGAATATATCTAATGCCTTTTATGTTCTTCTTTTCTGTTTCTTATTTCTCATAGATTATTCTTTATTCTTAATATAGGTCTTCAACTTTAAAAAATTTGATCAAAATCTATGGATTTTGCCAATGGACAGCAAAGGCAAATGCAGAATTAAGGGAAGTTGTAGATCAATTGGATCAATGCAAAACCAAACTACATCATTTCTCTCAGTTTTCTATGGATGTATCTGATAGTAGGTATAGACTATGCATCATTATTTCAATTGCTTCTGGATGCCCTACTTCTATGCCTGCTTATGTAAATATAATATTTATCACAATAAAGTTTTATAATAAGTAACAAATATAATTTTCCTGAGCATTCCCCGCAATGGCCTACCCTATGTCTAGGGCTCATTCATTTTAAGGTGCATCAGTTACTTCTGTCCTCAGACCCAGTTGATGCACTGATACATCTTCCTATTATATTTTGTTTTTTCCAAGTTTAACTCAGAAAAAAAAAAGAATCTTGTAATATTAAGAAAAAAAATTACTTCATACTGTCTGTGTTGCTAAGTAGCCTTGTGACACTGTAGTTAAGTACTTGGTTGCTAACATAAAGATGGGCAGTTGGAACAAAACAGTCACTCTGCAGGAGAAATATGTGGCACTCTGCTTCTGTAAAGATTTACAGCTTTAGAGACCCTATGGGACATTTTGACTCTCTGGCAATGGGGGAAAATATTGTTGTTTTTATTACACGCCACCAAGTTGGTCCTGACTCATAGTGAAACTATATGCAATAGAACAAAACACTGCCACATCTTGCACCATCCTGACAATCTTCTTCTTTTTTTTTTTTTTTTTTTAATGTTAGAATCCATTTATTTCAGCCACATAGTCTTATTGAGGATTTTCTTCTATTTCAATGATCCTTCACTTACCCAGTCTGAGGACCGCCAGGGACTTGTCCTTTCTAATAATATTTCCAAAGTATATGATATGAAATCTCACTATCCTTGTGTCTTAGGAGCATTCTTAGAAGAATTAGGCCGTAATTCTTTCAGGACAGCTTAATTTTAACAATATCTGATATTAAGAAACATTTTGATGATTAGATACTGCAAATCATAACAAGGCTGGTATACTTGTTGATTTCATCAGGGTACTCTCAGATTATAAGCAAGTACTCAGTCATCAATCTGTAGTAAAGTTAGTTGCAATTGTGATCATGTTTGTTGAGTACTTGTCTTAATTTGTACTTTATGATTCTTTATTTAATTACTCTTACAGCAATTCCTGTTGGGAAATGGCTAGGTGAAGATGGAAAATAATCAGGAATATGAAAGATTTTGGATAGTGTATTAAGCAATTTGCATATTATCATATAATAAAAGAGCTACCAGAACACAATGATCTTCTTTAACCTATTTTAAAAGTTTATAACACCTGCCATGGCCTGATTACTCACACATATGTTATTTGCGTAACCTAGCAATAGCTTTATGTACTATGTCAGTTATCAATTTATATAAATTGCTTCTCAGTTCCAAATGCTCTCCATCCAATTCAAGAAGATTAGAACTCCTTCCAAGCTTGTTTCTATCTGAGTAGTTTCCATCAGTCCTAGATATTAATAGCATGTTTCCTTATTTATTTATTTTTTATTCATAATTTTAATTTTAAATTCCCATTGCTTAACAAACTATAGATTTTCTATCTTGAGTGGATCCAGGCTACTATACAGTTTAAATTATTAGCATAAGGGAATATATTTTAGGAGTCATGCCAAGTCACTCACTACATTATCTTTCATTATAAAATGTTTGTTGATTATATATATGCACCAATATTTTACCTAATTTTATTTATAAAAACCTTATTGGTATTTTATGTGCTTTTAAAAAAAGAAAAAAAAAAATGAAAATACTGCCGTATGACTCAGTTGGAAAGTATGGGTTCTGAGACAAAAAGACAAAACACCAGAATGATGAAAACACTTTTTTTATTTTTATTTTAAGAGTTTGTTTTACATTCAATGTCACATGTACATTTAGTTTCACTCCCTATTTACCATGCCCAACCCGAGCACAGTATCCTCCCCTTCCAGCCCAGTAACCCTCCCCCTGTACCCCTCATAGTTATGTACTTCTGTTTGTCCTGCATTTCCTCAGTGTGAATATTGCCCCTCTGGTGCCCCGTGGTCTATTGATCTAAGGGATGCATCACCATAGAGTATGTGGGTGAATCATCCTGGGTTGAGTGGTCTGCATATATATTTTTTTGACTATTGGGCTGAAATCCAGACCCTGAGACTAAGTTTTATTCCAGGCACAGAATGTATTACAGGCCCATAGTATTGGAGGTCTTATCAGAATCCATCCGACCAGTAATTCTGGTCATATTGAGTTTGGGATTTTGTTCCACATTTTTCCTCCCACTCTATCCAAGATCTCCAGATTTGATCCTTTTCTGAGTGGTTGGCATTGGTAGCCAGGAACCATCTAGTTCTTCTGGTCTTGAGGACCATAGTGTCCTTGGCCTGATTGCTTCCAAATGCCCTTGTTATTTTTGCTCACTTCTTCACTTCTGAAGCTAGGAGACCATTAGGTGCACCTTAGATGGCTGCTTGAAAGCTTTTAAGACTCCAGTCACTACTCACCAATGTAGAAGTTGGAACAAGGCTTTTATGTATTTTGTTGTGCCAATTGAGTCTGCTGTCCCCAAGTACTATGGTCAGGAGATGGTAGATCTATTGGATCTCTCTCCCATAGTGTCTGGGTGTCTGTGAGGGATTACTCTGTGTGTCTTCTATTGTTTCTGTAAGGACTGCATGTATTTTGCATCAGTGGTATCTGCAAGTTTAGCCTCAGCTGAGGCTATCCTTGGTTTAGAGTATACTCCTGTTCACTGATCCCCATCTGACTCTCTCAGGTGTTTATGTGTTTGTCTGTAGCCTGTTGTTTGGTTAATGGTAATGCAGTATTGTGGACACATTGGTTGGTATTAGCATCTTTTGTCTATCTCTTATGTGCACAATTTGGTGTCCTCCCATGTCCTAATGTTATCATGGTGGTCACAGATCTTTCTGTATATCCATCCCCCTACCCACATCAGCATGTGGGCCCCAACTAGCCCCAAATTAATCCCTCCCATTTCCTCCCCACCCCACTAAGCCACAAAGTGAGTTCCCCTCCCAAACAAACAGTTCTTTGTCTTTTTACAGTAGTAGTCTCATACAGTACTTGCCTTTCTGTGATTGACTTATTTCTCTCATCATAATGTCCTGCAGGTTCATCCACATTGACAAATGATCCACATATCGCTCATTGTTCATTAATGTAGCATAGTATCTCATTGTGTGCATGTACCACAATTTGGTTATCCACTCATTTGTTGATGGGTATTTAGGTTGTTTCCATCTCTTTGCTATAGTGAATTGTGCCTCGATGAACATAGGTGAACATATGTTGTTCGTGCACTTTCTATCAACTCTTTAGGATATATTCTGAGTAATGGAATTGATGGTTCAAATGGTATTTCTATTTCTGGATTTTCAAGGAAACACCATACCATATGCCACAATCGTTGTACCATTTTACAATCCCACCAGCAGTGCACAAGAGTTCCAATCTCTCCGCAACCTCACTAGCATTTGTTATTTTCTAACCTGTTGAACTTTGCTATTATTGCTGGGGTGAGATGATAGCTCATCTTGTTTTGATTTGCATCTTACTAAGGACTAAATTACAAGCAATTTCCCATGTGTTTGTTGGCCGCCAGTATATCTTTGGGGAAGTGTCTGTACAAGTTTTTAGCCCATTTGTGAATTGAGTTATTTGTCTTTTTGGTGTTGAGGTGTTAAAATTTTCTATAGATTTTTGGAGATAAGCCCTTAATCAGATATGCAAATAGGCAAATATCTTCTCCCAATCTGTAGGTTCCCTTTTTACCCTTTTGATGAAGTCTTTTGATGAAGATAAGAATTTAACTTTTAAAAAGTTGCAGTCATGCAGCTTCTCTTCTACCTCATGCACATTCTGGGTTATGTTTTGTAGTCTATTTATGCCCTAAATTAGAGCTCCCAGATTTGCCCCTATTTTATCTTTGATTAATTTTACAGTTTTGGGTTTTACATTTAAGTCTTTGATCCAGCTTGAGTTTGTTTTTGTGTATCGGGTGAGGCCTTGCTCTTGTTTCATTTTCCTGCAAGTGAACATCCAGTTTTGCCAGCACCATTTGTTAAAGTGTCTCTTCCCCATTCAATGGCTTTTGGACCTTTGTCAAAGATCAGTTGTCCATAGGTGAATGGGTCTGTATCTGGACTTTTGATTGTGTTCCATTGGTCTATCTCTCTATCATTGTACCAATACCATGTTGTTTTGATTACTGTGGCTGTATAGTAGTTCTTAAGATCCAGGAGTGTGAGACCTCCCACTTTGTTCTTCTTCTTCAGAAATATTCTGCTTATAGAAGGTCTCTTTCCTTTCCAAATGAAGTTACTAATTGGTTTTCCACGTCCTTAAAAATGTGTGTTGGTATCTGGATTGGGATTGCTTTAAATGTGTAGATTTCTTTAGGTAGTATTGGTATTGTCACAATATTCAGTCTACCTATCTATGGACAAGGCAGGTTCTTCCATTTAAGAAGTGCCCTTGTTGTCTCTTGAAGCAGTCTTTTATAGTTTTCATTATATAGGTCTTTTTTGTTTCTGGTAAGGTTTATACCTAGGCATTTTATCTTTTTAGTAGCTATTGTAAATTGTATTGTTTCCCTCATTTATTTATTTATCAGTGAACTCTATTGGGATAGAGGAATCCAGCTGATTTTTGTAGTTTGACCTTGTATCCTGCCACTTTGCTGAACCTCTGTATTAGTTCCAGTACTTTTTAATTGAGTCCCTTGGATTTTCTATGTACAGGATCTTATCATCCACAAACAGAGATTGTTTTAGTTCTTCTTTGCCAATTTGTATGTTGTTTATTTATCTTTCTTGCCTTATTGCCCTGGCCAGGTCGTCCAATACAATGTTAAATAGAAGTGGTGAAGGAGGGCATTCCTGTCTGGTTCCTGTTTGTAAAGAGAATGCCTTGAGTCTTTCTCCATTAACAATAATATTGGCCATTGACTTTGCATCTATGCCCTTTATTATGTTCAGATATTTCCCTTCTATCCTTATTTTGCTGAGAGTTCTGAACAAGAATGGGTGTTGGATTTTATCGAAAGCCTTTTCTTCATCTCTTGATATAATCGTATGGTTGTTTTGTTTTGTTTGTGTGGTGGATTATATTGAGTGTTTTTCTTATGACAATTGCTTTTCTGATGTTGTAAACCTGGTATGAATCTCACTTGGTCAGGATGTATTAATTTTTTGATATGTTGTTAGATTCTGTTGGCTAGGATTTTGTTAAAGATTTTTTCATCTATGTTCTTGAGGAATATTGATCTGTAGTTTTCCTTTTTAGTGGTGTCTTTCCCTGGTTTGGGTATTAGTGTTATGCTTGCTTTATAAAATGAGTTTGGGAGTATTCTATCTTTTTCTATGTTGTGGAATAGCTTGAGTAGCATAGCTGTCAACCCTTCTCTGAATATTTGTGGGAAGAGTTTTTAAGACCTGCTCAATTTCTTCTTTTGTTATAGGTGTGTTCAAGTATTCTACCTCTGAGTGCGATAGTTTAGGTAGGTCTTGTGATTCCAGAAACTTGTTCATCTCTTCTAGGTTCTCAAATCTATTGGAGAACATTTTTCATAATACTCTGTCAGTATCTTTGTTATTTCAGTTGGTTCTGTTGTGATGACACCCTTTTCAATTACAATTCTCGTGATTTGGATCTTCTCTCTCTCTTTTTTTTTTTTTTTTTTTTTTTAGATTTGCCAATGGTTTATCAATATGATTAATATTTTTGAAGAACCAGCTTTTATTTTGTTGATTTTCTCTGTTTTTTGTTTTGTTTTGTTTTCTATTTCATTTATTTCTGTTATGATCTTTATTATTTCCTTGCTTTTAGATACTATAGGATTCTTTTGTTTATCTTTTTCTAGTTGTTGGAGTTGAAGAGTTAGAGTGTTGATTTTGTTTCTTTCCTCTTTTTTGATGTATGCACATATTGCTAGAAACTGTCCTCTGAGTACTGCTTTTCTTGTGTTTCATAGATTTTGGTATGATATATCTTCATTCTCATTTGTAGTGTTTGTCTGTTTTTCACAAATCCTTTGATTTCTGTTTGTCTAGGAAAGCCTTGATTTTGCCCTCATATTTGATGGATAATTTGGCTGGATAAAGGATTCTTGTTTGGAAGTTCTTTTCCTTCAGTGTTTTATATATGCCACACCATTGCCTTCTTGTCTACATGGTTTCTGCTGAGTAATCAGAGCTCAGCCTAAATGACTGATTATTATAAGTAATATTTATTTTTTTCCCAGGCAGCTCACAAATTTTTTTCTTTGTCTTTGGTTTGAGAGAGTTTGATTATAATATGCATCAATGTTTTTCTCTTGGGATCTATCTTATGTGTGGTTTTATGAGCTTCTTGGGCAAATACCTTTTCTTCCTTCATGATATGGGGAAATTTTCTGTTAGTAGGTCTTCCACACTTCCACAATTTTCTCGCTGTTTTTTTTTTTTTTTTTTTTTCACCTCTTCTTGTTCTTGAATTCCAATGAGGCATATGTTCTTTCTTTTCATGTTGTCCCATATAACTCTTAGGTTCTCTTCATTTCTCTTAAATCTTTGTTCTGATTTTTCTTCATAGAGGCTGGTGTCCAGGGATTTGTCTTCTTGTTGAGATTGTGTTCTTCAGCCAGTTCTATCCTACTCTTTTGTACTTCCACTATTTTGTTTAATTCTGTAATTTTGGTATTCATCTTCTGGATTTCAAACTGTTGTTTTTGTATGAGTTCTGATTGTACATTAATCTTGTTATTTTGTTCTTGAATGGTTTCACTGAGTTCTTCCAGGGAACTGTCTGTCTTCTCCTTGCTTCTGTTTTGGGTTTTTTAGGTTCTTATAGAGCTCTGTAAACATATTTTCTAAATTCCTTCTCAGGAAATTCTATTGCCTCCTCCTCCCCCATGGTAATGAGACCTTTGTTTGGGGTTTCCTTCTAATGCCTTGTCCTGTTTTGCTTGTTTGTTTATTGGTTCGTTTGTTTGTTTGTTTGATTTCAGGTCACCTGTTGTTTCCTAGATATTTTGAGGTTGTCTTTAACTGTTGGTTATTTATTGATATTTTTTGTCTTGGTTTTATGATTTAATATTTTGAGAAGATGGAGCTGACGTATTTTATTTTTTGGTTATTAATTCAAGTGTGCTGGGTTGCTCTGCAGTTTTCTTTGTGATGATGGAATCACTGTGTGGAATGTGGATGTAGGTCTCTGTCAGAAAGATGGTTTAGAATTTGAGTCAGCAGGTATTATGGTGGGTGAATGTGTTTTTCTGTTGAATGGGTGAGGGTATAGGTAGAGAAGGTGGGAAGAGAAAAGAGAAGGAAGGGTAGCTCCAATTTGCTAGGGGTGGTTTATAGGGCTTTGAATGAGCTGCTAATGATGATGTTATACTGCTATTCACAGACACCCTGCTGAAGTTCAGCAAAGACTCCAGCTGTTAGGGGTCACCACTTTCCACCAGGCTCAGACACACAAAAAAACACAATCTCAAGGCCCCTCAGTTCTGAAAAGCTGATCCAAGACAACCAGCTGGCTCTGCGATCTGCCACGGGAGTCCTTCTCAGGGCCCATCCACTTGAGGCACCAAAGCTCTGCACTTGGTTTTCAGCAGTGCTGGAGTCAGGGAAATGCCCACTCACACCCAGTGGGCCCAAGATTACTGACAAAGTCAAATGTGAGTCCCTCAGTGCCAAAAAGCTGTGCCAAGCCCATTCTGTGATCTGCTGTGAGCGCTTCTCCTGGGCCTACCCTCTTGCAGCACCAATGTTCTCTCTGCTTGGGCTTCCACAGCACTGGAAGTGCCCACTCACACCTAGCTGATCCATTACCAATAAAAACATTTGCTGAAGGTATATCCTTGGAGTGATTGCTACTATGTGGGTGTGGTCACTGGTATGCTGGTGTGGTTTGTCTTCTTCCTTATCCCAGGGAGGTCTCTGATGGCCTTTCTCGCCTGCCAGTTGGCACTCTACAGGGTAGCTCTCCTGTTCTTGTGTTTTTTTTTTTTTTCCCCTTGTCCCTTTCTCCTTTCTAATCCTACTCCCCTGAGTTTGGCTCACTCAGACTCAATGAGCTGTTCAGAGCACCAGAATCCCTAATTCAAACTGCTGTACCTAGTTTTTCAGGCACTAAGATGCTAGAGAAAATTAGTGTGGGGATTACTGATGAGAATCCATTTTAAATATCCATGATGAAAACATCTTGTCACCATTCATGATTGTCTAAGAGAATTTGAATAAACACCTTACACAATACCTACTTGAGAGTGCTAAGAAATAACTAGCTTACTTTTACTTCAATATTCTTACAAACTAATAAATGAATAAGTGAAACTTGTTTATTTTTATTCTTAATATTTTTATGTCAGAGAGTTAAAAGATCAGGAAATGGGTTTTGAGTTCAGAACAGCAGTTTTTCCTAAAGCTAACTTGCTTTTTCACTTAGAAGAACAACATTTTAATGAATGAGCTGTCCCTGCAGAGAATTCACTGTGTGTTTCCTTCAGAGATTGCTTTGACTTTAATTAGATTGTTCAAGGTTATAGATTGAGATATATTAGGTTTAGTTCACTATCTTTTCTAAGTGGTGATAATGACTTATTTGGTCATTTACATACCCTTTTGAGTTTTTTTTGGAGTTCTATAACATCTTACTATGAAGAAACCATCAAGTCGGATCCAACTCATAGTGACCCATCCTTGAGTTTCCAAGGAGGTATCACTACAGCAGTAGTTTGTCCAACCTTCCTTCCAAGGAGTAGCTGGTGGGTTTGAACAGCCAGTCTTTTGGTTAGCAGTCAGAGGCCTTAGGCACTACACCACCAGAGCTCAGATTATGGAGGAAGTGAGTGTTTATTGTTTGTGGTAGTTAAGCTCATGTGCCAACTTGTCTGGGCTTGGTTTGTATGGCTGTAGTTAATTCCTATTATGAGATTGGCAATCACCTCCATAGTGGAATTTGCTCTAAGCAGCTGAATAGCTACTTTAGGGATGTGGTCTACTTCCAGTATATAAGGACAAACTTTGGGAATTATCTGCAGCTTTTTGGCATGCTTAACCATGCATGTAGCTGAGTCTTCATTTATTATAACAACAACAACAACAATGGTTCCTGCCAATCTTGGGACTGTCCCTGGACTTGAACTAGTGGCCTGCCATGTCATGTGGTAGTATTGGGACTGTGTCACTTTATTTGTTGACATTGGGCTTGTTAGCCTCAGCTGCCAGGAGCTGTAAAGAGATATTTCTAGCTCCAGTGAGCCAGGAAAAAGAAGCAGAGTTGAAGCCCAAGGTTGAGGGGCTTTCACTCAGTTCATAGAGGTTGGAATTTTGAACTTGGACTTCTAGCCTCCAAAACTGTCAGAGAATAAATCCCTGTTTGTTTAAAACCACCCATTTGTGATATATTCCTGTTAGAGTGGAACTAGGTAAACAAAACATGGCTTTTTTTTTTTTTTTTAAGATTAAGGGAGAGGAAACGTGCATAACCTGTATTATAATATAACAAAGGAAAAGGAGCTCTAAATATAAATGTGTGCATATATATATACATATGTCTATACACAAACTTACACATATTTACTTAAATTATTAAAGCAACAATGGAAGAATAAACTGTAAAATCGAGGTTGATGAAAATAATATCTATAAAAAAGAACACAATTATGTGGAGAGGGATAGAAATAGAAAACAGATTTTAAAAATATACTCTATTTATAACTTTGGGTTTGGAAGCATAAAAAATTTTAAGTAAAAAGTTATTTTTTATGTATTAATGCAAACTGAAAGAAATTAGATAAACTTTATGTTGTGAGAGTATGAATCACAGAAAAAGAACTCTTCCACATGATTGTAAAATATAGTAGTTTAACTGTATATCTTAATATTATATGAATTATATAATATTATAATTCACATTATAATTTTATAATATCACATCAAGAGCACAAATTGCACGTCATCAAATTAACACTAGAAAAATTAAGCATTTTTGTCAGTACTCATATAATCACTGATAATTTTATAATTACTATTCTTAGATAGCTATATAAACATTTTGGGAAAAATAAATAAATTCTTATGGTGATGTTATTATGAACCAGAATTTTTATTGAAGGGAGAGAGAAATGACAATTATGAGATCAAAAATAATAAGTAAAATTTTCATTGTCCTGAATTTGAACTGAAAGTATTAGGATATACTCATAATGTATATTCTTATATAAATTTGTATCACATATACATGTGTGTTTATTTGTGTGTGTACACATATTCACATATATTTTAATTCAAATATATTGAGGCAATTTGATTGAGGTCTATTGGCCAATGGTAAAATAATTTTTAAAATAATGACAGTTAAAACCCAGAAATTAGGCTTAATTCAAGAATCTATAATGTACTCAAACGTTATTAATAATAACAATAATAATAAAGCAAACAATTTTCATTGTTCACATTTGGTGGGTGTTTGGGAAACTGTCTATTGTTTTAAAACAACAAAAAATTACAAGAAAAAATCAGTTTCCTCAGCATTTACCAAATATACCTCAGATTGACTGATGTGTTGATGAATTGAGATATCTACATGGAGATACATCCCATCCGATAAGTGATGAAATGATATCATAACTAGACTAGTGTCATCCTGCAAACTCTAATGAAATAATGGTTATAGTGAACAATCATCCATGATCCCCATATCACCAAAAGAGACAGTAGGAGGTACCTTATGATGAAAGTACTCAATACAACCTGGGAAGTATTTTTTGCCCAAAACTTTAAACCTAAACTTAAGCCAGACAACAAATCTAACTTTTAATATGTGAGAGATACAAATACACATGTTAACTGACAGCATGGGGATGCAATCAGCAAAGTCAAAATAATAATTTTTAAAAGTGCAGAAAAAAATATATTTCTTTTCAACAAATGTTCCTTGAAAAATTGCACATTCACATGCAAAAAATTAGAATCTAGAAACAGACTCTACACCTTTCACATACACACACAAAGATCATAGATCTAGGTGTAAAATAAAACTATAAACTTCTAGAAGAAAAACTAAGAATGAATTTGCTACTAATCTTTAATGACAATATACACTGAAAACCAGAAATTATTTGAAAGAAAACAGACTTAAATAAATGGAAAAATGTCTATGTTCATGTATTTGAAGACTTAATATTGTGAAGATGGCAATACTATTCACACGCATCTAGAGAAGCAATGCAAACCCTAACAAAATCCTCGCTACATTTTTGCGTAAATTAAAAAGCTTGTACTAAAATTCATATGAATTTGTATGGAGCCTAAAATAGCAAAAAAAAAAAAAAAAAACTTTAAAAAGAAATAAATATTGAGCCCCACATTTTCTGATTTTAAAATATATTACACAGCTACAGTAAAGAAGACTGTGTGGCATTGGTAAAGGGGTACAAAGGTAAATCAATGGAATACAAAGATTACATAAATGCACCCTTACCTTTATGGTGAATTTATTTTCATAAATGGTGCCAAGACAATTCAATGGGAAAAAACATCCTTTTCAACAGTGTTCATATAACCAATAACCACACATAAAAGAATGAATTTGGATTCCTAATAATATATGCAAAAATCAGTTGAAAATATATCTTAGACATAAACGTAAGAGCAATATCTATACATTTTTTAGAAGAACCCATAGCTGTGAATTTTAAATGTCAATCCACTGATCTATCGATCAATAGGTCCTTGATTTCTAATTATCATTTGCCTTTTTTCTCTAAATTTATATGTAAAATACATTTTCTCTGTTGTTTCTTTGTGCAAGAGCCTCCATGAAAATATTCAATATTTTTCAAATCTCATCATAAATATTATTTATCTGCTTATCTTATTTCAATACCATGTGATATTAGGAGTGTAGGTAAAGAAACCAGTTTACAAGGGTTTGAATAGTTCTACCTTTTTTTTTTTTTTTTTTTTGGCTATGTGGATTTAGTCAATTTAGTAAACTATATCATACCATAGTATTTTCATAATTAAAATGGTATCCATAGTAGTCTATGTAATTCATATGTGTAAGGTAAACTAATTAATATATGGAAAATGCCTTAAACTCTTACACTTGCAATAAATATTAGCTTTTAATATATCTATTCAGTCTGCTTCTTGGCTGCCCCTTGAGATTCCCTCCCTCAATGCCACTCCATCTAACACATATCTCAGCACATTACTTCATTGTAGATACCACCAGAACATGCTACTACTCTCTACATATCTTTACCTAATTTCCATTTATCTTTTTCAAGCATTTATTAGAGAAATAGCATAACAACATAAAATAAGCCTATTACACAAAATAGCTCAAATTTCCTATTCTACTCTCACCCTACCCCTAGATTTCTCTATATGTAATTATTTATTATTATATAGGAAATAGTTACAGAATATGCCTTATAATTCACATGTTCTATAACTAAATTCATGAAGTAATAAAATTGTGCTAATGTATCATACAAAAAAAAAAAAAAAAAAATCCTCACAGCCATTGAGATGATTCCAATTCATAGCCACCCTGTAAGAAAGGGTAGAACTGCCTCATAGGCTGTAAATCATCTTTATGGAGACAGACTGTCCCACCTTTCTTCCACAGAGTAGCTGGTGGGTTTCAACCAAATACCATTCAATTAACAGCTGAGCACTTAACCAATATGTCACCAGGGCTCATTTCTTGTCACATATTAGACATTAATCTATGTTATTGTTGTTGTTATGTGCCGTCGAGTCGGACCCGACTCATAGCGACCCCTCCTTGGGTTTCTGAGACAGTATCATTACGGAAGTAGATTGCCCCATCTTCCTTCTGAGGAGTGGCTGGTGGATTTGAACCGGTAGAAAGTTTATATTGTAGAGCCAACATGTTCTGTCTCTTCATAAGCTTAGTGTATGGACCACAAACAAAACAAAACAAAATAAATTGCAGAATATTTGTTACTATAATTTTTGTCTAATTTACTCAGATTCCCCATAACATAAATTTATAGAATGTTGTTGTTGTTGTTATGTACCGTCCAGTTGGACCTGACTCATAGGATTTTCGAGGTGGTATCACTACCGAAGTAGATTGCTCAACCTTCCTTCCTAGGAGAGGCTGGTGGGTTTGAACTGCCAGCTTTCTTGTTAGCAGTCAAGTGCCTTAGGCACTATGCTACCAGAGGGAATACAATTCTTTATGTTTTTCATGCATTTTATGTACATTTGTTGTATTCATTATGATTATTGAGTACTGCGGTGAAAAAATGATGACATTTGTACAAGCTTAAGTTTAATCCTCACTAGCTAGCAGGGAAAATATGCATTCACAAATAATAATGTGTACTTCATATTGAGCTTAAACTAAGAATTAAATTGTAAATTCATTCTCATATGATTGAGAGATCTTATCCAGTATCAAAACTTATTGATAACTTCAAGTACACAGGCAACTAAGAGGATCAGACAAAGGAGAAATCTGGAAGTTGAAGGTGGCTCACCATGTCCTTGTTTCTTGCATCAGGCATGCATTTTGTGAACCAAAGTAAAAAGGGTTCTCTAAGTGAAGTATATTATTGTATCAACAGATATTAGAAAATATTTAGCTTATAAAGCATATCAAATTAAGCTAAGCTCTGGTGGCATAGTGCCTAAGGCACTTGACTGCTAACCAGAAGGCTGGTGGTTCACACCCCCTAGCCACTCCTCGGAAGGAAGGTTGGGCAATCTACTTTTGTAGAGATACTGCCTTGGAAACCCAAGGAGGTGTTGCTATGAGTCGGGGCTGACTCGATGACACATAACAACAACCACCACAACATCATGACATTTACCAGGGAGACTCGGCTTGTATATACTTACATTTTGGGTTTATTTTCCATAAGCAATTGCTAACAAGGGACATCCTACTAAGAATAAACAATAGACACGTATTCTCTTCCTAATAAATATAATTAGTCCGATGAGTCAGAAGTCCAATTATCATGCTAACGAAGAGGCTAAACCAGCTGACCTGCTGCTTTTATTTATTTAATATTATTATTTAAATTTATTTATTAATTTTTGGTCGAGGGACAGTCTCCTGGTCAAGAAGTGAACTTATGATTCAGATCATCTGCTTTAACTCTGTTTCCCATTATTTATTCTCTTATCAGGAAAAAAAAAAGGTTAAAAACAAAAGAATGTTCTGTAAAATTATTTATCTGAGAATTCATATAAGGAGGCAGGGACATGGGTGTGGCCATAAATTTACAATAAAAATGTGATATATGCATTCTGCTTAAATTATGCTGCAGATCACTTATATATTATGCAATGTATCTTTTGTCCTTTTGACTCAATCTATGACCATGCAGAGAACAATATATCATTTTAGTCAAATGTATTCTAAGTAGTGTTTGTTAAAAAGAAAACTAAAAAGGGATGAATCTTCAAAAATTTTGCTGACCCAAAATGTTGGTAAATTAGGCATCAAGAGCACAATAATTTTTATGCCTTTATATTTTTGCTGTGTATTGTTTTATTGCAGAATATTTTATTGTAATAGCACTCATTTCTGAGAGCACACTTACTTTTATGACTTCTATGTGATTGGAATACATTACACAAGTAAAACTTGAGTTATTAGTTGCAATAGACCTGAAGTCACTTCACTAGTAATCTGTATTTTATATAATACACAGGAATGTATCTCTACAGACAAATATCCTGAAATTTCATTTGCACAAATCTTCTTTTACAACTAACAATATAATAGGATATAACATCTTTGCAGACTGCACAATTCTACATCGTGGGAACAACGGCAGCTATAGATGATGAAACCAGAATAATGAAACACATGAACAAGAGAAATTAAAAAGTGGAATTTAAATGTAAAAATTGCTGGATCATGGATTCCTAAAGTTACTAAAGTAAAGGCATGATAATGTTCTCTCCCTTATTTTATTCTTTATTTATATAATAATATAATATAGGATGCCATTGTATGTTTCTCTTATTTTTTTCTTTTACTAACACTTGATTTCAGGGAACAATGCCCCAAAAAACATAAAATTGCATACCTTTAGGGGAAGAAAAGATAAAGATCCAAATAAGCAAATACTTGATTACTAAAAACATGTTTTTTCTATATATTTTTTTAAAAATTTGAATTTAGATATAATTCATATTTCACAAAATTCAAAATTCTAAAATATATTTCAGTATATACTGAGATTTGCTGCCATACCCATATCCCTGTCTCCTTATATGAGTTCTCAGATAAGTAATTTTGTATGTTCACAACAGTATGCAATGATTATCCTATCTAATCCCTGCACATTTTTTACCCACAAAAGAAATCCAGTGTTTGTTAGTGATTACTTTTCTTTCCCATCTTCTTCTGCCACTGGGTTACCACTGATCTACTTTCTGTCTCTATGGATTTGCCCATTCTGGACATCTAAAATAAATGGAATCAAGAATTATGTGGGCTTTCGTGTCTTACTTCTTGTACTAAAGCAGTGGTTCAAAAGTTCATCATAAGCATACTTACCTCAGAGAATGATCTATTTAGTCAACCACTAAAATGAAAAAACAAACCCACTGCATCATGTAAATTTTGACTCATAGTGACCCTTTAGAATTGAGTGAAACTTTCCTGAAGAATTTCCAAGACTATAAATCTTTAGGTAAGCAGACTGCCTTATCTTTCTCCTGTGGAGCAGTTGATGGGTTTGAAAAGCACTTGACTGCTAACCAGAAGGCTGGCGGTTCAAACCCACCAGCCACTCCTTGGAAGGAAGGTTGGGCAATCCTACTTCCGTAGTGATACTGCCTCGGAAACCCAAGGAGGGGTCTCTATGAGTCGGGGTCGACTCGATGGCACATAACAACAACAACAACAACCTTTTCATTAGCAGCCAGGTCATTTAACCTCTGTGCCACCAGAGCTTCTAGTGAACCACTGAGGAAGACTAAAGATTGACATCAGGTACATGAACAAGAATTTACAATAAATTTGCCAGACGAGCAGGAATATGATCAAAATCTCTCCTGTTAGATCACCCAGAAAAACCCTAATTTTCTGTTGTTGCTGTCAGAATGACAATTACCAAATATGCATATTTCTTTTATTTTAATTGAGATTTTAACAATTTTGGCTCATTGAAATGAATTAAGGACAACATTGGTGTAAAAATAACAAACATATTGAACCATAACCCACCCTTTGACTTTCTAGTTACTATAAGCTAATCCTTTGAAACACGCTTATTGAAAACGTAAAAGAGAATTCTCAATATAATTCTCCTGTCTTTCAAGATTATTTCATAAATGTGCCAAGTGTCTGGTAATTAGCTAGTTTTAAATTGTAATACTTAATTTTAAGATATCCAATTTCACAATATGTGATTAACAGAAAACAATATGTATATTTTAAAGATATGATGATAAAGGGAGAAAATTTTCATCATGAATTTAGTAACATCAGCACTGTTTATACCAGTTTGACTTTCTGTCTTCCTCACACTGATACATTGAATTACTTTAATCTGTTCTCTTCATATTCCACTATGAACACCTTCATGAACCAAAAGGCACACAAATCAAATATGTGATAGAAATGTTATTTTGTGATAATCAATAGTGTTATCCAATAAACTTATACCAGTGTGGCCATCTTGGTTATTCATACCTGACATCCATTCAGAATGAGGGATGACAGTGTAATTGTAATACTTCTTGTTTGTTTTGTGTTTTCTATAGCCTCCTCTCTGTTACATGTGTTTGTGTATTAAAGTTATATAATGTAGAAAGTGTGAGGTTCTTAAACAAATGTTTGGAACAATCATACTTTTGTGGAGTTATGTAAGTTGAACTTACTCATATAAACTATATAAGAAACAAGTCTATCACATTTCACATTCAGTAATTCATTCATTCATCATCTGTTGAACATTGGTTTGTTATGAACCAATTTCTCCTCTGAAGTGCAGGAAGGTAAGACACAGTTTCTGTTCTTGTTAAGTTTAATTCATAGTAGGAGAGGCAGTTATGGAACAAAATGGGCAATTCAGCTCGATGGGCAATATGATAGATGAATCCATAAAAGAGGGAAAGGAAGGACACCTTGCACAGAATTAAGAGGGCTTGTTGTAGAAAGAGGTTTAAGAATAAAAACCCAGTTTAAGCTATTCTTTGCCAAATGAAGAAGAGAAGGAAGGATATTTTGCACAAAGATAATACTGTTGAATAAAATGAAGATCAGAAAGGACATGTACATTTCAAGGAAGTTTATGTTGTTTCCTCTGCTCCCAACGTAAGTTGCCTGTAGCATTTGTGGCTAAATATTAAAAAGTCTTAGACTTTTAAGTATAATCTTTGTTTCAAAAAATGAGAAATAATTCTTAAAAACAATGATTGAAGTATTAAAACAATTTAGAAAGGAATAACAAATTTAGGCATGTATTGTATACTATAAGAGAAACATTCAGGGCATAATTTTTGGTAGATGTTAATGTTGGAACAGATGACAGATAAAGAATTTTCAAGGGGCATGATCAGTAAGAATTGATGTTTTATTGTATATAGAATGCTATTAAAAGAAAAAAAAATATGGGATTCTCAAATTTCAAGCTTGAGTAGATGGATAGATGGTGGTAACTGTATATAAAATGAAGACAGAGAGTAAAAAATTTGGAGGCTTCAAATTTAGTTTTAGATGTTAACTTTTCAATATAATGAAAATCTCATGAAATATTTGGAACACATGTATTTGAAGCTCAGGTAAGAAAGTAAATCTTCAGATATAGATTTGAACATATAAGTGTTCATTGATGTTGGATTGTGCACACGTGTGGCTGGTTAAGATTGTCCAAGATATCTGTGCAGTCTGTGACAACTAGCTCATGTGCCCAGAGAATTTAGGTATTTAATTATACTGAATGGACAACAGATGTAAACACAGAAGAAGAGTGTTGTGGACTGTGGTGATTTGGAGCACCCATGGGGAGCGCTGGTGGCATACTGCCTAAGGCATTTGACTGCTAACAAGACAGCTGGTGGTTCAAACCCACCAGCCACTCCTCGAAAGGAAGGTTGGACAATCTACTTCCGTAGTGACAATGCCTCAGAAACCCAAGGAGGGGTCTTTATGAGTAGGATCCAACTTGGCAGTGCATTTGGTTTTGGAGTTTATGGTCTGTTTATATATGGTAACTTATTTCAGTTCTATGCACAGTTCTTACACAATTTTAGCAAATAGAAATGAGTCTAGAGTATTGTCTGTATGCTTTGAAAGTAAGAAATCAGAATTGTTGCAAGAAGTTGCCTGATTTATAAATGTCAACTTAGAAAAACAAGCAAAAGAACTATATATGCTAAAAAATATCTATGGAGACTGTCTGATTAACATAGTTAATGAATAAAAGGAAATGGAAAGAGAATAGAAACAAAGAGTTCACTGATAAATTAAGAAGAAAAACAAACAAAAATTGGTGTTTCCTTATATTTCTTTATAATAGTTTATTTTTATGCAGTAGCTACAAAACAATACATCTAAGAGTGAAAACAGATTTTTTTGTGGCACTATGTGCACCAACTACTAAGACAAAAATGAAGAAATTAAATAATTTTGCCAATATCTGCAACACAAAATTGATCAAACATGCAATCAAGATGTATTGATAATTATTGGTGATTGCGATGCAAAATTTGGAGATTAAGAAGGAACATCAGTGGTAGAAATGCTGCTGGAGAAAAGAAGATAGAATTATACAAGACCAGTGCATTATTCACTGCAAATACTTTTCTTCAACAACATAAGTTGTTGTTGTTGTTTGCCATCGAGTCAGATCCAACTCATAGCGACCCCTCTTTGGGTTTCCAAGGCAGTATCACTATGGAAGTAGATTGTACAATCTTCCTTCCAAGAAGTGGCTGATGGGTTTGAACCGCCAGCCTTCTGGTCAGCAGTCAAGTGCCTTAGGCACTACACTAACAGAGTTCCTAACAACAACATAAATGGTGACTGTATATGTAGAAATTGACAAATGAAATACACAGGAATCAAATTGGTTATATTTGTGTAATGAAACAATGGAGAAGCTAAATATCATCAGTCAGAACAATGCCAGGAGCTGATTGTAGAACAGATCATGAATTTCTGATATGGATGTTCAATTTGAAGGTAAAGAAAATTAAAACAAGTCCACAAGAGCCAAAAATATCAACTTGAGTATGTTGTTGTTGTTGTTGTTTTGCCGTCAAGTCGGCCCCGTATCATAGCGACCCCTCCTTGGGTTTCTGAGGCAGTATCACTACGGAAGTAGGATTTCCCAACCTTCCTTCTGAAGAGTGGCTGGTGGGTTTGAACCTCCAGCCATCTTGTTAGCAGGCAAGTGTCTTAGCCACTATGCTACCAGAGCTCCCCAACTTGAGTATAATCCATCTAAATTGAGAGACCCTAAGAACAGAATTGATTAACTGAACACCAGTGACCTATGACTAAATAAAATGTGAGATAACATCTAGAACAAAATACATGAAGAAAACAAAAGGACATTAAAAAGACAAGAATGAAAGAAGAGACAAAATACATGTGTGAAGATATTCTGAAATTTACTCTTCGATGTAGAGTAGCTAAAATGAAAGGAAGATATTATGAAATGAAAATGATTGGACAGAAGATTTTGAAGGACCTTAAGAAGGCCAGCCACCTCACAATCCATGTAAAAGCTGACAATGAATAAGGAAGCTCATAGAAAAATTGTTGCATTTGAATTTTGGTGTTTACAAAGATATCGAATACACCATAGACTGCTAGAAGAAGGAATAAAGCTATCCTGAAAGAAATGTAGCCAAAATTCTCCTTAGAATAGAGAATGGCCAGACTTTGTCTCACTTACTTCAGTCCTCTTATCAGAGGAGACCTGTCCCTGGAGAAGGATATTGTGTTAGGCTGCATTCTCTAAAGAAGGAAAATGAGTAAAGCTTATATAGAGAGAGGGAGAGAAATTTATCTTAGGAGAATGGCTCACACACATAGAAGCTGGCAAGTCCCAAGTCCTTGAATCAAAGTCAAGATGGAGACTTTTCCTGACTCACAAATCCACAGGGGCTGACGAGCACAAGGTTGACAGGCAGTATACTGGCTGTTGACTCTGAAGAATGACAAATCCAAGATCACCAGGCCAAATGGTGGATTGTTCACTCATGGACAGTTGTAGGAAGCACAACAGGATCCAGATCCACAGAAGAGTGTCTCATTTTCCCAGGATGTCCATAAATATACTGGAAGCAGGCCACACAACTAGGGAAACTCCCTTTCAATGATTGGCTGTTCAAAACATACACATTTGATTTCATCAAGGGAATAACACATATCACAACTGCTTAAACTACTCAGAATTGTGGTCAGCCAAATTGACACACAACTCCAACTATTACAGATATTATGCTTAATAAAGCAGAGGGTCAGCAAAGAAGGGGAAGACCCTCAATGAGATGGACTGACAAATGGCTAAAATTATGGGCTCAAGCACAGCATGGATTGTGAGCATGGTGCACCACTGGACAGTTTTTCATTCCTGTTGTACATGTTTGCTATGAGTTGGAGCTGATTGTATAACACCTAACAACAAAAATTGAGATTTTTTATTTGCTTTAATTATTTGCTTCTCAGAATTATATATTGTTGTAGAGATATCTAACTGATTTTTGTTGTTGTTAAGTGCCATTGAGTCGTTTCCAACTCATAGCGACCCCATGCACAGCAGAACGAAACACTGCCCGATCCCACACCAGCCCCATAATCCCTGCTATACTTGAGCCCATCATCGCAGCCACCATATCAATCCATCTCGTTGAAGGCCTCCCCCTCTTTCGTTGACCCTCCACCCTACCAAGCATGACATCCTTCTCTAGGGAATGGTCCCTTCT
>NW_006921915.1:1334778-1341057 GCF_000298275.1 Orycteropus afer afer
CCTTGTTCTTCGCCAGTTCTTTCATTTCAGCTTTGACTTCTTCCTTCATTACCATTGGTTCTAGATCATATGCCACTTCTTGAAATGGATGAAGATCAATCAGTTCTTTTTGGTACTGATTTTTGTAGGTTGCTCTAATTTGATGAATCTTTCAATTAATCCCAGTAGTTTTCTTGTTGAATCTCTGGTATTTGGTATGTACAACATTATGTTATCAACAGATATAGAAATTTGACTTTTTTCTTTCCCAAA
Source organism: Orycteropus afer afer (assembly GCF_000298275.1). NCBI lineage: Eukaryota > Metazoa > Chordata > Mammalia > Tubulidentata > Orycteropodidae > Orycteropus > Orycteropus afer. The sequence goes on from NW_006921915.1 coordinate 1,335,031, forward strand.
TTGGATGCCTTTTATTGCTCTGGCTAAGGCTTCAAAAACAGTACTGAAGAGGAGTTGTGATAAAGGCCATCCTTTTCTTGTTCCTATTTGCAATGGGAATGTTTACAGTCTCTCATCATTGGACAATAATGTTGACTACTGGTTTGTGTGTATGCCTTTAGTTATATTGAGGAATTTCCCTCCTATTTTTACTTTTCTGACCATTTTTAACAAGAATGTATGTTAGATTTAGTCAAATCTCATTTTTGTATATACTGATAGGATGATGTGTACCTTATCATTTGTTTCATTTATGTGGTGGATCGCATTGATTATCTTTCTAATGTTGAACAATTCTTGCACACCTGGGCTGGATCCTACTTGTTCTTGATGTATTTTTTGCATCTATGTTCATGAAGGATTGTTGTTGTTGTTGTTGTTTACCGTGGAGTCAGACTCGACTCATAGCGACCCCTCCTTGGGTTTCTGAGGCGGTATCACTACCAAAGTAGATTGCCCAACCTTCCTTCTGAGGATTGGCTGGTGGGTTTGAACAGACAGCCTTCTGGTTAGCAGTCAAATGTCTTAGGCACTATGCTACCAGAGCTCCTTCATGAAGGATAGTAGTTTATAATTTTCTTTTTATAGTACTTTTTCTGGATTTGATTTCAGAGTTATACTTTATTGATAGAATGAATTTGGGAGCAATTAATCCTTTTCTCTATTGTTGAATAATTTTAACAAAATTTGTGTCAGCTCTTCTCTAAATGATTGGTAGAGTATGTCAATGAAGCCAACTGTGCCACATTTTTTTTTTTTTTTTAAGTATCTGTTCAATTTCTTATTTTTTGAAGGATCTGGTCAAATTTTGTACCTTTGATTGTGTTAGTTTGGGTAGTTAGTGTATTCCTAGAATTTTTTTTTTCCATTTTTTTCTAGACTTTCAAATTTGCTGGAGTGCAGTTCTTGATACATTTGTATTAGTATCCTTTTTATTTCAGTTAATTTTGTTGTGTAGTCACCTGTTTCATTTCTTATTCATGTCATTAGAAACTTCTCTTTCTTTTCCCTTGTTAAACTTGTCATTGGCTTATCAATTTTATTAATCCCTAGAAAGAACCAAATTCTAATCGTGTTGATTCTTTCTATTTTTGTACTCTTTGTTTCATTTATTCTTGCCCAAATCTTTAATTATTCCTTTCCTTTACTCACTGTACTCTTTTCTTGCTGCTCTTTTTTTTCAAATTATTGTAGATATTGTGTTAAGGTATGGATTTTGTTTTCTTTTTATTGCTATAAATTATTTTCTGAGCACTTCTTTTCATGTGTCCCCAAGATTATGGTATGTTGTGTTTTCATTCTCATGCATTTCCAGAAATCTTTAACTTCTTCTATTACCTGTAATTTCAAGGCAGGGTTTTATTCATTTTTCATGTATTTTGTTATTTTTCTCCATCTTCCTGTTGTTGATTTCTAAATTTAGACCATTTTGATCTGAAGAAATGTTTTGTAGTTTTTCTGTATGTGGTAGTTTGGTTTGTGTGTCAACTTGGCTGGGTTGGTTGAGTGGCTGGGCAGCTGGTGGTAGTTAATCACCATGAGGAGACTGGCAATCAACTCCATGGTGGGATCTACCACAAGCAGCTAGGTAGCTGCCTTTGCATATGTTGTCTGCTTCCTATATATGAGGAGAAGCCTTTGGGAATGGTCTCTAGCCTATGGCACACTTGGACCCTGCATGTAGCCATGTCGTTACTCAGCAGCTTGCTATGCTTTGCTGACCTTGAGACTTACAAAGGACTTAAGTAATGGACTATCCTGTGGTTTGGTAATATCGGGACAGTGGCTTTTGACTTGTCAAACTTGGAGCTTTTCAGCCTCAGCAATCGTCAATTGTCTGAGTGAAGAAATGCCTATAGCTCCAGTGGGCTGTGAGCAGGAGGTCGAACTGGACCCCAAGGTTGAGGGGCTTTCAACTAGCCCCTAGAGCTTACCACTTTGAAGTTGGACTTAAGCCTCCAAATTGTAAGAATAAACTCCTGTTTGTTAAGGCCACCCATTTGTGATATATTCTTGTCAGAGTGGCACTAGGTAACCAGAACACAATGTTTTCAAATTTATTGGGCTTGCTTTGTGTCATTACATATGGTCTGTTCTGGAAAACTTTCCATATGCACTGAAAAATAATGCATTTTGTGGTATTGTGCAGTGGAGTCTTCTGTATATATCTATGAGGTTGGGTTGGTTGATTGTGTTGTTCCAGTCTTCATTGAATTTCTTTATAATTCTGTTCTAATTGAAAGTAGTGAATAAAAATCTACTATTATAGTGGAGTTGCCTGTTTCTCCTCTCAATTTTGTTAAAGTTTGATTTATGTATTTTGGGGCTCTTCCATTAGGTGTGTAAGTATTTGTTATGGTTATGTCCTCTTGTTGGATAGTACCTTTAATCATTATACAATTTCCTTCCTTGTCCCCCACCATTTTTTTTCCTTAAAGTCTTAAAGTTTTCCTTAAGCCTGTTACTCCTGCTCTTTTGTGGTTGCCTTTTGCTTGATATATACTTTTGCATCCTGTCATTTTTAGCTTATTTTTGTATATGTGTCTAAAGTGTGACTCTTGTAGACATCATATTTACGGGTTATGTTTTTATAATCCATTCTGCTCCTCTCTGTCTCTTGACTAGTGTATTTAATGTGTTCAAATTCAGTGTAATTATAAGTGTTATTGTTGTGAGGTCCATTGAGTCAACTCTGACTCACAGCGACCTTATGTACAACAGAACAACACACTGCCTGATCATGTGACAGCCTCACAATTCTTGCTTACTTGAGATGATCATTGCAGCTACTGTGTCAATCCACCTCGTTGGGATCTTCTCCTTTATCTCTGTCCCTCTACTTTACCAACCATGATATCTTTCTTGAGGGAATGGTCCCTTCTCACAATCTGTGCAAATTATGTGAGTTGAAGTCTGGCCATTCTTTCTTCAAAGGAGCATTCTGGGTGCACTTTTTTCTGGAAGATTTGTTCCTTCTTCTGGTATTCCATGTTATTTTCAGTATTCTTTGTCAAGACCATAATCCAGAGGCATCATCTGTCCTTTGGTCTACCTTATTCATTGTCCAGCTTTCTCATTCATATAAGACAATTGAAAATGCCATGGCTTGGGTTAAACACACCTTAGTTTTCAAAGTGATACCTTTGTTTCTTAACACTTTAAAGAGGTCTTTTGTAGCAGATTTGCCCAGTGCAATATGATGTCTAATTTCTTGACTCCTGCTTCCATTGGTGTTGACTGTAGATCCAAGTAACTTAAATCCCTGACAGCTTTATTTTTTTCTGTATTTACTGTGATGCTGCTTATTGGTCCAGTTGTGAGATTTTTTTTTTTTTTTTATGTTACATGTATTCCATACTGTAATCTGTAGTGTTTGATCTTCATCAGTAACTGCTTCAAGTCATCTTCATTTTGTTGTGTCATCTACATATCACAGGTTGTTCATGAGTCTTCCTACAATCATGGTGCCATGTTGTTCCTCATGTAGCCCAGCTTGTCTGATTACTGGCTTAGCATACAAATTGAATAAATATGCTGAATGGATTCAACCCTTACACACACCATTCCTGATTTTAACCATTCCATATCACCATGTTCTGTTTGAAAAACAGCCACTTTTTCTATGTACAGGTTCCTTATGAGCAAAACAAACTGTTCTGGAATTCCAGTTGTTGGCAATATTATCTGCAATTTGTCATTGTCCGCATAGTCAAATGTCTTTGCATAGTAAATAATACAGAGGCTTTTTTTTTTTTTTTTTTTTGGTGTTCTTTGCTTTCACCTAAGATTCATATAACATCAGTAATGATATCCATCATTCCACATCTTCTTTTGAATATAGCTTGAATTTCTGTAAGTACACTTCTATAACAGATTTTGAATTATTTTCAGCAAAATTTTACTTGTGAGTGATATTCATGATATTGTTTGATAATTTCCACATTCTGTTGGATCACTCTTCTTTAGAAATGACACAAATATGGACCTCTTCCCTTCATTTGGCCAGGTAGTTGTCTTCTAAATTTCTTGGCATATACTAGAAAGCACCTCAAGAGCTGCATCCTTTTGTTGAAATATTTCAGTGTGTATTCCATCAAATCTTGGAGCTTTGTTTTTCATCAATTGCTTCAGTGCAACTTGGACATCTTCTTTGAAAAGCATTTTTTCTTGATAATATGCTACCCCTTGAATAAGGATAAATTCTTCTCAGTACAGGGACTCCATGTATTTCTTCCATCTTCTTTTGATGCTTCCTGCATTATTTAATATTTTGTACATAGAATACTTCAATATTGCAACTCAAGATTTGATGTTTTTTCTTTAGTTCTTTTAGCTTGATAATGCTGAGCATGGTGTCCCTTTTAGTTTTCTAACTCTAGGTTTTTACACATTTTACTATAATACCTCTTGAGCTGCCCTTTGAAAACTTCTGTCCAGCTCTTTTATCTCATCATTTCTTCCATTCACTTTAGCTGTTCTGCATTCAGGAGCAAGTTTCAGAGTTTCTTCTTACTTCTATTTTGGTCTTTTCTTCCTTTCTTGTCTTTTTAATGACCTTTTGCTTTCTGGATGCATGATGATCTTGATGTCATTTAACTTGTCTGGTTTTCTGTCATTGGTATTCAATGAATCAAAGATATTCATCATATGATCTCTAAATTCAGAATTTATATACTCGAGCTCATATTTTGACTCTCCTCCACTTTTCATTTTCTTCAGCTTCAACCTCAACTTGCTTATGAGCAATTGATGGTCTTTTCCACAGTCAGTCCCTGGTTTTGTTTTGACTGATGATATTGATCTTTTCAATCACCTCTTTCCACAGATGTAGGTGATTTGATTCCTTTGTATTTTATTGTGTGTAGTCCATATATATAGCTGTTATTTATGAAATTGAAAATAGTATTTGAAATAAATAAGTCTTGAAAAATTCTATCATGTGATTACTGACATCATTTCTATCATAAAGGATATATATTCCAACTACCAATGATTCTTTGTTTCCAACTTTCACATTCTAATCACTAATAATAATCAATGTATCTTGACTGAATTTTTGCTCAATTTCAGACTGCAGGAGTTACAAATACCTTCAATTTCTTCATCCGGCTTTAGTTGCTGGTACATAAATTAGAATAATAATGATGTTTACTGGTTTTACATGTAGGCATGAGGATATTATCCTATCACTGACAGTGTCATATTCCAGGACAAATCTTGGGACATAATTTATGATGTATTTCTAATCAAATTTACATTACAAGTATAAGTGTTAATTCTTCAACATATATTTCTGAGGAACCCAATTCCATCCATGAGAAAGAATAAAATAAATATTTAGTTCAAAATGGCTTATTGTAGCAAAACAGGCAAGATACATTCATTAATTAAACTATGTGTTCAATATATTGTTATTCCACAGAAATTGAGGATAAGTAAAAGATAAAATTATAGTAGAGAAGATAGTAATTATTATAACAAAAAGTAAGAATGATGTCCCTGTCAATATAAAACTCCTAAGACACAATAAAATCTATGAGATAAGGGATTATTTTGTACTACCATCTCTCAGAGCCTAATATATTCCCTGATACCCACACATTTATTAAGCAAGAAGAAAACATATATTTTAGATATTTAGGAACTGAAAGCCAAAAACACAAGAATTGAATCCTGTCTCTAACATTTAAATCCTTTATGTCCTTGGAAATACTATTTTTCCTCTGTGTGGATTAGTTCTAAATTTTAATAAGAATTGATTAGAAAAAGAAGAGAAATGCCTGTCTGATTCTTTTTAAAGCACTTGAATGTAAGAAATAAAAGCAAACTTTAGATCACTTTAATTACTAATTAAATCTATTGGATATATAGGTGATAGCTTATATAATCAAGAAAAAAATTAAGAGACTTGGGAGGCGGGACAAGATGGTGGACTAGGCAGAAGGATTGCACAGACCCTCTTCAACAAAGAAAAGGGAAACCAATTAA
>NW_006921915.1:1360859-1361457 GCF_000298275.1 Orycteropus afer afer
AAGAGAAACCAGATGATTGGGACCTTCTAAAAATTAAATTTTTATGTGCTTCCAAAGACTTCTCCAAAAGAGTCAAAAGAGAACCTACAGATTGTCATTTGGTAATGACATATTTGACAAGGGACTTTGAAATTTATAGAAAACTCCAACACCTCAATAACAAAAAGTCAAATAATCCAATTAAAAAAATGGGCAGAAGACATGAATAGACACTTAACCAAGGAGGATATTCAAGTGGCCAGCAAACATATGAAGAAATGCTCACGATCATTAGCTATTAGAGAGATGCAAATCAAAACCACAATGAGATACCATCTTGCCCCAGCACTAGCAGCAAAGTACAACAAGAGAGAAAATATCAAATGCTGGCAAAGATGTGGAGAGATTGGGACTCTCATACACTGTACACTGTTGGTGGGACTGTAAAATGGTACAACCATTGTGCAAAGCAGTATGGCAATTCCTTCAAAAGTTAGAATTAGAAAATACCATTTGACCCAGCTATCCCATTATTAGGTATATACCATGAAGAAGTGAAAGCCATGACAAGAACAGATATATGCATACCCATGTTCATCGCAGCACTATTTACAATAGC
>NW_006921915.1:1362680-1378308 GCF_000298275.1 Orycteropus afer afer
GGGGACCAGGTTTGCAGGTCCGATAGAGCCTGGTGGAACCACTGAGACTATGGGCCCTAACTGCCCTTCAGGTCTGGAATTGAACCCACACCCATAGTTTCCAGCCAAAAAAAAAGACAGGCATATGAGTTGAACATTTACCTCAGGTAGATATACTCCTTTCAGAGAACAGTCATGGGAGAAAGGACAGTTGCTTATGCACAGGGAGACAGCTCAGGGGGAAGGAGTCTGTGGAGGGATGGACACAGGGAAGAGGTAACTATGGGGACAAGTGGGAGGGGAGCTGTTGCATTGTGGTAAACTGTGGTCAGTGTCGTGAGACAAAGTATATGTAAACTGCTGTATGAAAAGTGAATTTGCTCTGTAAATCTTTGCCCAAATCAGAACAAAATAAAATAAAATAAAATGCCATGTCTAAAGACTAGGTTAAATCACTTTGACCTTGGGCTTCAGCTCTGCCTCTTTTTCCCAGCCTACTGAAACTGGAGACTTATGTTAACTAAAACAGCTGCTGACTGCTTAGGCTGACAAACCCAAGGATGACAAGTAAAGTGGCACAGTCCCAAAATTATCAGGCTATACAACAGGCCGATAATTCAAGTTCCATTAAAGTCCAAAGATTGACAGACAACATGGAAGGCTATTGAGATGAAGATTTGGTCAAATGCAGCATCCTAATGTGTCAAAAGCTCTGAGACTTTTCTCAAAGCTTCATGCTGGAAGCAGACCACATCCCTAAGGAAGCTAGCTACTCAGCTGTTCAAAGTAGATTCCACTATAGAGATGATTGACAGTTTCTTCACAAGGAAAAACTACATCCAGCTGCCACCCAGACACTCAAAACTAGGCCCAGCCAAGTTGACACGCAACTACCACAATAAATAAATATATACATGTCTGAAGCTAGAAAATCAAAAGGGAAGAACATGCTTGGCATTTCAATAGACTCATATGCTTGTAAAAGATGAACAATGAATAAAAGACTATAGAAAAATTCATGCATCTGAATTGTGGTTTTGACATAGAATATATAATGGACTAGCAGAATGAACCAATGTGCCTTGGAAGAAGTACAGCTGCAATGATCCTGAGAAGTGAGAATGCCTAGAATTAGTCTCAGGTACTTTGGTCATGTTATCATAAATGATCAGTCCCTGGAGAAGGACATCATGTTTTTTTTTTTAAATAGAGAGTCAAGGAAAAAGGTGAACACCCTCGAATAGATGCATTGAACCAGCAGCTGCTATGATTGGCATAAGCATAGAAATGGTTGTTACTGTGAGTATGGCGCAGAACCAGGCAGTGTTTCCTTTTGTTGTATGCTGGGTTGCTTTTTGTAAGAATTGACTTGGCACCTAACAACAGTAACAAGAGCAACTCAATATTTATGTCTCCCTTTTTCTTAATTTTTATGTATTTTATTTTGATTTTCTTGTGATTTTCACCTTTTTCCCATATACTTTCAAAATTTATGACCATATCCTCAGCTCCATGTTGTTGTGGTGTTGTTGTTAAGTGCTGTTGAGTCATTTCTGACTCATAGCAACCCCATGCACAGCAGCATGAAACACTGCCCGATCCTGCACCAGCCCCACAATCCCTGCTATACTAGAGCCCATCATTGCAGCCACCTTGTCAATCCATCATGTTGAAGGGCTCCCCCTCTTTCGTTGACCCTCCACCCTACCAAGCATGACATCCTTTTCCAAGGAATGGTCCCTTCTTACAACATGACCGAAATAGGTGAGACGAAGTCTGGCCATTCTTGCTTCCAAGGAATATTCTGGCTGCACTTCCTCCAGGACAGATCTGTTAGTTCTTTTAGCAGTCCATGGTACTTTCAGCATTCTTTGCCAGCACCACAACTCAAAAACATCAACTCTACTTCGGTCTTCCTTATTCATTGTCCAGCTCTCACATGCATACGAAGTGATTGGAAATATCATGGCTTGTGTCAGGCTCATTTTAGTCCTCCAGGAGATATCCTTGCTCCTCAGCACTTGATACAGTTCCTTCTCAGTTGACTTTCCCAATGCTACACATAGTCTAATGTCCTGACTGCTGCTTCCATTGGCATCAATTGTAGAACCAAGCAATGTGAATTCTTTGACAACCTCAATCTTCTCTCCATTTATTGTGATGCTACTCATTGGTCCAGTTTTGAGGATTTTTGTTTTCTTTATATTGAGACGTAATCCATACTGCAGACTGTATTCTTCAACCTTCATCAATAGGTGCCTTAAGTCTTCTTCACATTCAGCAAGCAAAGTTATATCGTCTGCATATCTCAGGTTGTTAATGATTCTTCCTCCAATCCTGATACCACGTTTTTCTTCATATAGTCCAGCTTCTCGGATTATTTGCTCAGCATATAGATTGAATAAGTGTGGAGAAAAATACAATCCTGACACACTCTCTTCTTGATTTTAAAACATGTAGTGTCCCCTTGTTCTGTTCGAAAGACAGCCTCCTGGTCAAGGTACAGATTTCTCATGAGTACAATCAAGTGCTCGGGAATTCCCATTCTTCTCAATGTTATCCATAATTTGTCAAGATCCACACAATCAAATGCCTTTGCATAGTCAGTAAAACACAAGTCAACATCTTTCTGATATTCTTTGCCTTGAGGCAAGATCCATCTGACAAAAGCTACGATATCCCTTGTTCCACATCCTCTTCTAAATCTGGCTTGAACCTCTGGAAGTTCTCTGTCAATATACTGCTGCAAATGTTTCTGAATTATCTTCAGTAAGATCTTACTTGCATGCAATATTAATGATATTGTTCTATAATTTCCACATTCTGTGGGATCCCCTTTCTTTGGAATGGGCACAAATATGGATCTCTTCAGTCAGTTGGCCAGGTGGCTGTCTACCAAATATCTTGGCATAACCAAGTGAGTGCCTCCAAGGGGGCATCTGTTTGTTGAAATATCTCAATCGGTATGCCATCAATTCCCAGATCCTTGTTCTTCACCAGTTCCTTTATTGCAGCTTTGACTTCTTCCTTCATTACCATTGATTCTAGATCATATGCCACTTCCTGAAATGGATGAAGATCGATCAGTTCTTTTTGGTACAGTGACTCTGTGTATTCCTGCCATCTTCTCTTGATGCTTCCTGCATCACTCAATATTTTGCCCATAGAATCTCTCAATGTTGTAACTCGAGGCTTCAATTTTTTCTTCAGTTCTTTCAGTTTGAGTAATGCCAAGTGTGTTCTTCCCTTTTGGTTTTCAAACTCCAGGTCTTTGCACATTTCATTATAGTAATTGGCTTTGTCTACTCGAGCTGCTCTTTGAAATCTTCTGTTCAGTCCTTTTACCTTTTCATTTATTCCATTTGCTTTAGCTATTCTCCACTCAAGGGCAAGGTTCAGTCTCTTCTGTCATCGACTTTGGTCTTCTCTTCTTTTCTTGTCTTTTTAGTGATCTCTTGCTTTCTTCATGGATAATGTTCTTGATATCTTCCCATAATTCATCTGGCTTTCAGTCATTGGTGTTCAATGCATCAAATCTATTCTTTAGATGATCTCTAAATTCAGGAGGGATATATTCAAGATCATACTTTGGCTCTCTTGGACTTGTTTTAATTGTCTTTAATTTCAAGTTGAATTTGCATATGAGCAGTTGATGGTCTGTTCCACAATCAGCTCCTGGCCTGGTTTTGGCTGAAGATATTGAGCTTTTCCACCACCTCTTGCCACAGATGTAGTCAATCTGATTCCTGTGCATTCCATCTGGTGATGTCCACATGTACAGCCTCCATTTATGTTGTTGAAAAAAGGTGTTTGCAATTAACAAGTCGTTGGTCTTGCAAAATTCTACCATACGAGTTCCAGCGTTATTCCTGTCACCAAGACCAAATTTTCCAACTAGCGGTGATTCTTCTTGGTTTCCAACTTTTGCATTCCAGTCACCAGTGATAATTAACACATCCTGATTGCATGTTTGGCCAATTTCAGACTGTAGAAGCTGATAAAATTCTTCAATTTCCTCATTTGTGGCTTTGGTGATTGGGGCATAAATTTGAATAACAGTCATAAGAACGGGTCTTCCTTGTTGGCGTATGGATATTATCCTATCACTGACAGCATTGTACTTCAGGACAGATCTTGAAACATCCTTTGTGATGATGAATGCCACGCCATTCCTTTCCAATGTGTCATTCCCAGCATAGTAGATCATATGGTTGTCTGATTCAAAATGGCCAAAACCAGTCCATTTCAGCTCACTAATGCCGAGGATATCAATCTTTATGCGTTCCATTTCATTTTTAACAACTTCCAATTTTCCTAGATTCATACTTTGTACATTCCATGTTCCAATGATCAATGGATGTCTGTGGCTGTTTCTCTTCAATTTGAGTGGTGCCACATCAGCAAATGAAGGTCTTGAAAGCTTTCTCTTTTCCATATGAGTAAGCTCCATGGATCATGTTTAGTAGGATAATTCATTATAGTGGCTTTGTTGTCCCTGGCTTATAATTAATTAGTTTAGAGGGAGCTGACCCAGTTCTGACGTATGAAATACGTGGGGCAGTCTACTTAGGTTTGGCAGGTGAGGTAAACACATGCTGTTAGTTTCCTCACTAATTGTTCTACATATGGGCATGATTGTGTATGGATAGGCAAGTAGTTCTGCTTTAAATATCATGAGAGGTTGAAGAGTCAGGTCTGGAAGAGGGCAAAAATGACAGTTTGGAAACCACATAAAATCAAGGCAAGAAACGTTGTGTTTGATTTCATCATTGAAACACAAAAGCATCCTGTCTCCAAATTTGAGTTGACTTTGGTGGTTGAATTATGTTAAAAACATGAAATAATAAGTGTCCTTCATATTCAGAAAATTTTAGTCAGGGTTATTGCTATGGTTGTTCTTGTTTTCAAATGAAGGAATTCTAATTTGGAAAACAAGAGCAACAATTGTTGTATTAATTAAAATTTATCCAATCAGTGCAATATTCACATATCAGGGTAATATTTGCATTCTGTTAGATTACATAGTCACAGATACACAGACCTATTGATTGTACGCTCATCAGCAAAAATTCATGTAATTCACATTTGATTCACATTTTATTGTGTTATCAGTTTTTAAAACTATATAGAACAATCCAAAACTTATTACCTACATTGAATGGTACAGATAGCAAATATTTGTATCTTTTTGGCCTGAGCAGTCTCTCTCACAGTTACTAAATTCTGTTGTTATAATGAATGAAGTACTAGACAATAGATATGTATATATACATAGTTGACTTCCAATAAAACCTTATTTACAAAAACAGGTTGGATTTAATTTATCAATGAAAAGAGCTCTTGTTGTCCAGTGCCCAGTTTTTGCTAAATTTATAATTTTTGAAACCCACTAGAAAAATTCATACTCATAGCTTTTTTAACATGGGAATATAAATAGTCTAGTTTCTAGAAGCATCTCTATGTTCTTGTTATCTCTTTCCACAGTTGGTAATTCTATTTCTAAACATTTTCAGTAATGTGTATTGCAGAATGTTTTCTGAGGAGAGAAAGTAGTAAAATTTAAGCCAAATATTAACATTTATGCAAAATATTTCCTATGCCAATAACAGAATAACACTTAGGTGACTTGCATTTCTGTTTCTGAAAAGAGAAAAAGGTTCTAGTAAGAATTTTTATTTTTTAAGTTCTACAGTACTTCCCAAATAATTTTAGTGTTTAAGAGTAATTAAAAGAAAAAGAAAAAGACAGAAAGAAAAGAGAAGAAAAAGTACCAGGGACATACAGTTAACTTAGGTGATAGGCAGATGCCTTGAAGAAGAAATACAGATAAAAGCAATCTCAGGATTCCATCGTTGTTCCTCTAGTAAAGTACCTTTCAGTAGCTTGTGCAAAAAGAAAAAAAAAAAATTCAGAATTTTGATGGTTCTCTTTTTGGTGAAAAGGACAAAAAATAATTTTAAAGATTTTCATTTAAGCATTAAAAAATCAAGCATCTAGAGCACTATACAGATCTTTACCAGGCTGCCTTAAAAAGCTAACTTAATAAGGAAAAAATTTAACAATAATTGTTGATTTCCAACTATGATTCCTATGAACATATATTTCTGAGGACTGTACTAAATGTTAACCACTTTCAAGTCTACTTCAACTCATCACTGCCTTATGTACATCAGAACAAATTGTTACCTGGTCCTGTCAACATCCTCAATATTATCAATATATTCAAAATCACCCATGTGATTATTGTCCCAGTTCATCATAATGAGGGTCTTCCATGGCCTTCTTATCCCTCTCCTTCACTCAATATTAGGTCTTCCATTAGCAATTGATCCCTGGCAATGATATGTTCATATTCAGTGAATCAGATAATGTGTTGTGATCCATGTTAAAATGATATCATTATTAAACCAATAATAGAAATTGAAGTTTATTTAATCTATGATTTGCAAATCAGAATAATATTTCTCACTATAGAGTCAAAAATATTCCAAAGAAGAAAGACCCTTTATAGGATTTTATAATCCATCATTATTAATTATACTTTGCCATGGAAACCAAAGATTTCAAAAAGCAGCTCAAGAAGACAAAGCCAATTACTATAATGAAATGTGAAAAGACCTGAAGTTAGAAAACCAAAAGGGAAGAACATGCTCAGCATTTCTCAAGCTGAAAAAACTGAAGAAAAAATTTAAGCCTCAAGTTACAATATTGAAAGATTCTAAGGGCAAAACATTGAATGAGGCAAGGAACATCAAAAGAAGATGGAAGGCATACACAGAGTCACTGTACCAAAAAGAACTGGTCAATCTTCATCCATTTCAGGAGGTGGCATATGATCTAGAACCAATGGTACTGAAGGAGGGAGTTGAAGCTGCAATTAAGGAATAGGCAAAGAACAAGCCTCTGGGAATTGACAGAATATCCATTGAGATATTTCAACAAACAGATGCCACACTGGATTCACTTACTCAGTTATGCCAAGAGATTTGGAAGACAGCTACCTGGTCAACTGACTGGAAGAAATCCATATTTGTGCCATTCCAAAGAAAGGTGATCCCAGAGTATGTGGAAATTATCAAACAATATCATTAATATCTCACTCAAGTAAGATCTTACTGAAGATAATTCAAAAATGGTTGCAGCAGTATATTGACAGAGAACTTCTAGAGGTGCAAGCTGGATTCAAAAGAGGACATGGAACAAGGGATATCATAGCTGCTGTCAGATGGATCTTGGCTAAGGAAAAGAATACCAGAATGATGTTCACTTGTGCTTTATTGACTACGCAAAGACACTTGATTGTGTGGATCATGAAAAATTATGGATAACATTGAGAAGAATGGGAATTCCCGAACACTTGATTGTACTCATGAGAACCTGTACCTTGACCAGGAGGCTGTCAGTCTAATGGAACAAGGGGACGCTGCATGGTTTAAAATCAGGAAAGCAGTGTGTCAGTGTTATATCCTTTCCCCACAATTATTCAATCTATATGCTGAGCAAATAATCCGAGAAGCTGGACTATATTAAAAAAAAAAAAAAAGTGGCATCAGATTGGAGGAAGAATCATTAACAACCTGAGATACACTGATGATACAACTTTGCTTGCTGAAAGTGAGGATGACTTGAGGCGCTTACAGATGAAGATTGTGGAACACAGTCTGCAGCATGGATTACACCTCAATATAAAGAAGACAAGACAAAAATCCTACAATTGAGGCCAATGGAAGCAGCAGTCAGGACATTAGATGATGTGTAGCACTGGGCAGGTCAGCTGCGAAGGAACTCTTTGAAGTGCTGAGGAGCAAAGATATCTCCTTGAGGACTAAGGTGCGCCTGACACAATCTGACACAAGCTATGATATTTCCAATAGTCTGGTATGCATGTGAGAGCTGGACAATGAATAAGGAAGACTGAAGAAGAGTTGATGTTTTTGAGTTGTGGTACTGGCAAAGAATGCTGCAGGTACCATGGACTGCCAAAAGAACTAACAGATCTGTTCTGGAGGAAGTGCAGCCAACATGCTCCTTGGAAGCAAGCATGGCCAGACTTCACCTCACCTACTTTGGTCATGTTGTCAGAGGGGACCATTCCCTGGAGAAGGATGGCATGCTAGGTAAGGTGGAGGGTCGACAAAGGCGGGGAAGGCCATTGACAAGATGGATTGACATGGTGGCTGTGACAGTGGGCTTAAGTATAGCAAAGATCATGGAGCTGGCGTGGGATCGGGTGGTGTTTTGTTCTGCTGTGCATGAGGTTGTCATGTGTCAGAAATGACTCGATGGCATCTAACAACAACAACAACGACAACATGGAAATAATAACTTGGTCAAGATATAAAAATTTTCACTCACCAATAAATACATAATTAAACACCTCTTTAAAGTGTTTTATAGGAAAGATATCACTTTTAAGACTAAGGTGCACCTCTCCCAAGCCATAATATTTTCAATAGCCTCATGTACATATAAGATGTGGACAATTAATAAAGAAGATCGCAGAAGAATTGATGCATTTAAATTGTAATGGTGACCAGGAATATTAGTGTACCATGGACTAGTAGGAGAACAAATAAATCTGTATTGGAGGAAGTATAATTTGTAAGTGCCTTACAAGCTAGAATGGCTAGAATTCATCGCTCACATTTTGTCATGTTGTCAGAAGGCACTAATCCCTGGACTACCACTACCCACCACCTGCTGAATAGTGTAGAGGGTCAGCAAAAAAAAAAAGGGAAGACCCTCGATGAGCCTGACTGACACAGTGACTGCCACAATGGACTCGAACATGGAAACAATGGTGAGGATGTCAGGCGTGGACAGTGTTTTGCTCTGTTGTACATAGGGTCACCATGAGTTCAAACCAACTTGATGGCACCTAACAACAACAAACCTAAAAAGAGAAACATAATTTTGACCTAGCACTTTATCTTAAGGAAATTATCAGAGAATTGTACAAAAGTTCATATCTTCTTTCATTTATGGAGTTCTCATGACCTGCTGGACAGTGTTCTTGGTGCCGGTGTCACTGTGATAAAAATGTTTGTATAATGTTATTTGTTCTGCATAGCAAACAATGTAGAAACAATGAAAGCAATTGTTCACACAACTATATTGATTATAGTAATGTTACACAGCCATTAATGTATTTTATATACTTATAAGACTAAAAATAGTTTTTAAAGAAAAGGGATGATGCAGAATAAAAATGATGTGAATAGTTTGATTTCTTATTTTGTTTTTGTGTGTATATATGTTTAATGCTTAAGGAAAGTTTTTATTTTTCCTAATTGCTATTTTTAATCAATCACTTCATTTTTCAATAACATGTTAATAATTACCATGATTTACTTACATATTAAAGATATTTTCCTGAAAAAAAAATAACAAATCTCTTGGATCACAGAATGTTTGTATTTCTTAATACTAAAATGACTTTAAAAGTAACTTGTAAATTTTTCTTTTTATTTTCTTTTTTTTCAATTTTTATGTTTCTTTTTTATTTTTTTTTATTTTAAGAGCTTGTTTTGCATTCAACATTACGTGCACATTTAGTTTCTGCTAAAAGGCAGGGAGGCCTGATCTTCTGACCTCTTCTAACCCCACAAGAGGAAGATAGAATCACTATCAGTAGTCCAAGGACTATTCCTGTTAGGCCAGACATGCTGCCTCCTCCTCACCCTTTCACCAACCCTGACACCAACCGGTCCTCCTGCAGCACTCACCACCTTTCTGCTAGGTTTGATAATTCTCTGCAGTGGCCACACAGAACTCAGGGATTATGGCATTTATTAGGGAAGCACCAGGCTACAATTCAAGTTCATTAAAAATGCTCAGTCTCTCTCAGCCCACCATCTCTCAGCCAACAGTCTCTCTCAGCCACTCTCCCAGCAATACATGTCTGTCGGTGTCTCTCTCAGCAATGCATGTCTCTTTGTGTCTCTTTCTCAGCAGCGTGTGTCTCTCAGGAGTGTGTATCTCTCAGGAGCATGTTTCTCTCAGTAGCATGTCTTTCTCAGCCAGCATTCAGAGAGACTTCTGCTTCTAGGAGACCTCCTTTTGAGCCTGGCAAAGTGACCAAACTAGCCAATCATAACATCAGAATTCCAAGCACCTGAGAGACAGTGACCTTCCCAGAACATAACTTTGTGCCACCGCTCAACAAAAATACCCCAGGTGGATAACTTTAAAAATCAGGAACTACTCAGTTGCTCAAAGCAAATTCCAACATGGAATTTACAAAGACTTTAAGGCTATAAAAGCTATACCAGGTAATTTACAACACTGCATTTTCACTCCCCATTTACCATGTCCATCCATAACCCAGTCTCCTCCCCTCCCTACACAATAACCCTCCCCTGTGCCACTCATATTATGCAATCCTATTTGTCCTGCATTTCCTCAATTTGAATGTAGGTCCTCTGGTGTCCCATGGTCTATCGCTCTAAGGGATGTATTACCATAGAGTATGTGGGTGTGTCATCCTGAATTGAGTGGTCTGCATGTGCATCTTGTTAACCATTGTGCTGAGAGCCAGCCCCTGGGAATGAGTTTTATTCCAAGCCCAGAATGTAATCCAGGGTCATAGTATTGGAGGTCTCATCAAATTCCACCTGACCAGTAGTTCTGTTCACTATTGAGTTTTTTTTTTTTTTTTTGTTGTTGTTGTTGTTGTTCCACATTTCTCCTCCCACTCTGTCCAGGATCTCCAATTTTGATCTTTTCCTGAATGGTTGGCATTGGTAGCCAGGCACCATCTAGTTCTTGGTCTTTTTTTTTTTTTTTTTTTTTGCATTCTTCAGTTTCGACGCTAGAATAGCTGGATCTTAGATGGCCTCTTGAAAGCCTTTAAGACCCCAGTCACTATTTAGCAATGTAGGATGAAGAACAAGGTTTTTATGTATTTTGTTGTGCCAATTGAGTCTGGTGTCCCCCAGTACTATGGTCCTGAGACAGTAGATCTATTGGATCTCTCTCCCATAGTGTCTGGGTGTCTGTGAGGGATGACTCTGTGTCTGTCTTCTATTGTTTCTGTAAGGATTGCAGGTATTTTGTATCACTGGCATCTGTGCATGATTAGCCTCAGCTGAATCTATCGTTGGTCTAGAGTATACTCCTGTTCATTGACCCCTCTCTGATCCTCTCAGGTGTTTATGTGCTATCTGTAACCTGGTGTTCGGTGTTAATGGTAATGCAGTATTGTGGACACATTGGTTGGTATTAGCATCTGTCGTCTATCTCTTATGTGGACAATTTCGTGTCCTCCCATTTCCTAATGTTATCATGGTGGTCACAAACCCTTTCTGTATATCTTTCCCATTACCCACGTCAATGTGTGGGGCCCAGCTACCCTAAAAGTAATCCCTCCTCTTCTCTCTTCATACGGGCAACCTATAAAGTGAGTTCCCTTTCCCAAGCAAACCTTTGTCTTTTTTTGGTAATGGGCTCATAAAGTACTTGTCTTTCTGTGATTGACTTATTACACTCAGCATAGTGTCCTTCAGGTTCATCCACATTGTGAGATGATTCACATATCCCTCATTGTTCTTTAATGTAGTATAGTGTGTGTGTACCATATTTGGTTATCCACTCATCTGTTGATGGGCATTTAGGTTGTTTCCATCTCTGCTATAGTGAATTGTCCTGCAATGAACATAAGTGTACATATGTTTGTTTGTGTGCTCTCATCTCTTTAGGATATATTCCCAGTAATAGAATTGCTGGCTCAAATGGTACTTCTATTTTCAGCTTTTTAAAGAAATGCCATACTATATGCCACAATGGTTGTACTATTTTACAATCCCAACAGCAGTGCACAAGAGTTCCAATGTCTCCACAAGCTTACCAGCATTTGTTATTTTATAATTTGTTGAACTTTGCTATTATTGCTGGGGTGAGATGGTATATCATTGTTGTTTTGATTTCCATCTCTCTAATGATAAATCATTGCGAGCAATTTCTCATGTATTTGTTGACTGCCAGTATATCATCTTTTGTGAAGTGACTGTTCAAGCCTTTTGCCCATTTGTGAATTGAGTTATTTGTCTTTTTGGTGTTGAGGTGTTGAAGTTTTCTATAGATTTTGGAGATAAGACCTTTATCAGATATGACATAGGCATATTTTCTCCCAATCTGTAGATTCCCTTTTTACCCTTTGACAAAGTCTTTTGATACACATAAGAATTTAATTTTTATAAGGTCCCAATCATCTAGCTTCTCTACTACCTCCTGCACATTCTAGGTTATGATTGATAGTTTATTTATGCCATAAATTAGGGCTCCCAGATTTGTCTCTATTTTATCTTCAATTAATTTTATAATTTGGGGTTTTACATTTAGCTCTTTGATCCAGCTTGAGTTTGTTTTTATGTATGGGGTGAGATATGGGTCTTGTTTCATTTTTCTGCAAGTGAATATCCAGTTTTGGCAGCACCATTTGTTAAAGAGGCAGTCTCTTCCCCATTTAATGAGTTTTGGACCTTTGTCAAAGATCAGCTGTCCATAGATAGATAGGTCTGTATCTGGACTTTTGATTTTGTTCCATTAGTTTATCTGTCTATCATTGTACCAATACCATGCTGTTTTGACTACTGTGGCTATATAAAAGTACTTAAGATCTGGGAGTGTGAGACCTCCCACTTTGTTCTTCTTCTTCAGAAGTGCTCTTTGTGTATCTTTCTCAGCAGCATCTGTCTCTTTCCTTTTCATATGAAATTAGTAATTCATTTTTCCATGTCCTTAAAATATTTTGTTGGAATCTTGATCAGGATTGTGTTAAATGTGTAGATTGTTTTAGGTTGTATTGACATTTTAACAATATTAGGTCTACCTATCCATGGACAATTCTTTATTTATGTAGTGCTCTTGTATGTTTTTTGTGTGTTTCTGGTGAGGTTTATTCTTATATATTTTATCTTTTTAGTAGCTATTGTAAATGATATTGTTTCACTTATTTATTTATCAGAAGACTCTTTGTTGGTGTAGAGGAATCCAGCTGATTTTTGTACGTTGACCTTGTATCCTGCCATTTTACTGAACCTCTCTATTAGTTCCAGTAGTTTTTGTTTGTTTGTTTGTTTGTTTTTAATTGAGTTCCTTGGGTTTTCTATGTACAGGATATCATACCATCTGCAAATAGAGATAGTTTTATTTCCTCTTTGCAAATTTGTATGCCTTTTGTTTCTCTTTCTTGCCTTATTGCTCTGGATAGGACTTCCAATACAATATTAAATAGAAGTGTTGATAGAGGACACTCCTGTCTAGTTCTCATTTGTAAGGGGAATGCCTTGAGTTTTTCTCGATTAATAATGATGTTGGCCATTGGCTTTGCATATATACCCTTTATTATATTGAGGAATTTCCCTCCTATCCCTATTTTGCTGAGAATTCTGAACAGGAATGGATGTTGGATTTTAGCAAATGTTTTTTCTGCATCTATCGATATAATCATATGGTTCTTTTCTTTAGTTTTATTTATGTGGTGGATTACAATGATTTTTTTTTTTTCCTGCTATTGAACCACCCTTGTAAACCTGGTATGAATACCACTTGGTCAGGATGTATTAATTTTTTGATATGTTGGATTCTGTTGGCTAGGATTTTGTTAAAGATTTTTGCACCTATGTTCATGAGGGGTATTGGTCTGTAGTTTTCCTTTCTAGTGGTATCTTTCTCTGGTTTTGGTATTAGTGTTATGCTTGCTTTACAAAATGAGTTTGGGGGTATTCCATCTTTTTCTATGTTCTGGAATAGCTTGAATAGCATAGGTGTCAACTCTTCTCTGAATATTTGATAAAATTCTCCACTGAAGCCATCAGGGCCAGGACTTTTCTTTGTGGGATTTTTTTTTTTTTTTTTTTAATTACCTGTTCAATTTCTTCTTTTGTTATACATCTGTTCAAATATTCTATCTCTGAGTGGGATAGTTTAGGTAGGTCTTGTGATTCTACATACTTGTCCATCTGTTCTGGGTTCTCAAATCTGTTGGAGTACAGTTTTTATAATATTCTGTCAGTATCTTTTTAATTTCATTTGCTTCTGTTGTGATGGCAATTCTTGTGATTTGGATCTTCTCTTTCTTTTCTTTTGTTAGAGCTGCCAATGGTTTATCAATTTTATTAATCTTTTCAAAGAACCAGCTCTTTGTTTTGTTGATTCTTCTCTATGGGTTTTTGTTTTCTCTTTCATTTATTTCTGCCCTGATATTTATTATTTCCTTACTTCCAGATACTGTAGCACTCTTTTGTTGTTCTTTTTTCTAGTTGTTGGAGTTCATGAGTTAGAGTGTTGATTTTATTTCTTTCCTCTTTTTTCATACATGATTTTATTGCTATAAACTGTTCCCTGAGTACTGTTTTCACTGTGTCCCATAGGTTTTGGTATGATGTATCTTCATTCTCATTTGTTTCTAGGAATTTTTTATTTCAGTTTTTATTTGTTGCATTTTCCATTGGTTTTTGAGCAGTGAATTATTCAGCTTCCATATGTTTGATGTTTTTCCTTGCTCTTCCTATTATTAATTTCTAATTTTATAGCATTGTGGTCCAAGAAGATGCTTTGTAGTATTTCAATGCTTTCAAATTTATTGAAGCTTCTTTTATCTCCTAACATATGGTCTATTCTGGAGAAGGATCCATGTGCACTGGAGAAGAATATTAATTGTGGTCTTGTCGGGTGAAATGCTCTGTATATGTCCATGAGGTCGAGTGGGTTGATTTTATTTTTGAGTTCTTATGTATCTTTGTTGAGTTTTTTTCTAGTTGACCTGTCCTTCTTTGAAAGTGGTGTATATTAAAGTCTCCTACTACTATTGTAGAGCTGTCTATTGTCCCTTTAATTCAGTTAATATTTGCTTCATATATTTTGGAGCACTTTCAGTGAGTGAATAAATATTTATTATCATAACGTCTTTTTTGGCAATTGACCCTTTCAGCTTCATATAATGTCTTTCTGTATAATGTTCTTATAATATTTTTAACCTTAATGTCTATTTTATCAGAAATTAATATTGCCACTGCTACTCTTTTGTGGTTACTGTTGACTTGGTATATTTTTTTCCCACCCTTTAATTATTAATTTGTTTTTACATTTGTGTCTAAGGTAGATCATTGTAGGCAGCATATTGACAGGTCTTCTTTTTTTATCCACTCTTCCACTCTCTTTTTCTTGACTAATGCATTTAGTCCATTCATATTGAGTGTAATTAGTGATAGATATGAATTGATTGCTGTCATTCTATTTTTGTTTGGTTGGTTGGTTGATGTTTCCTTGGTCTATATACTTTTCTGTGCTGAGTTTGGTTTGTTGCCTAATCTTTTCTCTCTTTTCTTCTTAATTGTTGGTTTTGTGCTTATTAAACCCCAATGTTTTCCTTCCTTCTAGATTTGCTGAGGGAGACTGTTAGTTTTCTCTGTGGTACCTTAGAGTACATTCTTGTCTCTACATCTTTAGAACAGTGTATTCTGTAAAGATATTGTCCTGTTTTCCTCTCCGTTTGGAAGTTTGTCCCAAGAAGTTTTATTCTAATAGGTTAGTTGCTGTTGTTGTGTGCTAATTTGCTTCCTTGATTTTTTAGTGTACAATGTTTTATGGTCTTATTTTGAGTTTATATTTCTGATATGGTTTTAGTGTTGATGTCATATATCCTGAT
>NW_006921915.1:1379258-1379767 GCF_000298275.1 Orycteropus afer afer
TGTTCCACCTCTTCTTGTGGAACTCCAATGAGGCATATGTTCTTTCTTTTCATGTTGTCCCAAGAGAACTCTTAGGTTCTCTTCACTTCTCTTAAATCTTTGGTCTGATTTTTCTTCATACAGTCTTGTGCCAGAGATTTGTCTTCTAGGTGGGATATGCGTTCTTCAGTCAGTTCTATCCTACTCTTTTGTGCTTCTACTGTATTGTGTAATTTTGTAATTTTGGTATTGAGCTTCTGGATTTCTAACTGCTGTTTTTGTATGAGTTCTGATTGTCCATTAATCTTGTTATTGTGTTCTTGAGTGATTTTCTTGCGTTCTTCCAGAGAACAGTCTGTATTCTCCTTGCCTATGTTTGTGATTTTTTTTTTTTTGGCTATTTTAAAGCTCTATAAACATATTTTCTAAATTCCTTCTCAGATAATTTTTTTGCCTCCTCTTCCTCCATGTTTAATGGAAACTTTGTTTGTGGTTTTGCTTCTAATGCCTAGTCCTTTTTTTTTTTTTTT
>NW_006921915.1:1379900-1389516 GCF_000298275.1 Orycteropus afer afer
TTTTTTTTTTTTTTTTTTAGGTATTAATTCAAGTATGCTGGGTTGCTCTGCAGTTTTCTTTGTGATGATGGAATCATGTGTGGAATGTGGATATGGGATTCTGTTGGTCAAAAAGAGAGTTTAGAATTCAAACTGGGAGATATTATTGTGGCTGAATGTGGTTTCTCCTATTGGATGAGTGAGGCTTTTGGTGGAGATGGTGAGAACAGAAGAGAGGAAGAACAAAAGCTCCCTGTTGCTAGGGATGGTTTCTAGGGCTTTGAGTGGGCTCCTAATGATGATGTTGTACTCTTATCCACAGGTCTGCAGCTAAAATTCAGCAAAAACTACAGTTGTTAAAAGGTCACCCCTTTCTTCCAAGCTCAGACGCAAGCAAAAAACCCACTCCCAAGGCCTCTAAGCACCAAAAATCCAACTCAAGACAACTGCCTGGCTTCATGATCTGCTGCAGGAGTTCCTCTCTGAATCCTCCCACCCGCAGTGCCAAAAATCTGCTTGGTTTCAGCAGTGCTGAAGTCAGGCCAGTGACCACTCAAACCCAGTGGTCCCAATATTACTGACAAAATCAAGTGTGGGCCTTTTAGTGTCACAAAGCTGAAGCAAACCTGTTCAGTGATCCTCTGTGGTGGCACCTCCTTGGGCCTGCCCTCTTGAAGCACCGATGGAATCTCTCCTTGGGTTTCAATGACACTGGACATGCCTGCTTGCACCTAGCCAACCCAAGTTACTGATAAAATCAGGTGCTTAAGGTAGATAGTTGGGGTGGTCACTGGTATGTTGGTTTGTCGCTGGTTTGACAGTATGGTGTGTCTTCTTCCTTAACCCAGGGAGGTCTCAGATGGCCTGTCTCACCTACCAGTAGGTGCTCCACAGGATAGATCCCTGTTTTTGTTATTTTCTTCCCTGTCACTTTCTCCTTTTGAATCCTACTCCCCTGGGGTTGGTGCATTCTGACTCAGTGAGCTGTTCAGAGCACTAGAATTCCTAATTCAAACTGATGTACCTAGTTATTAAGGCACTAATATGCTACAGGGAATTAGCCGGGTGATTACTGATGAGACTCCATTTTGAAAAACAAACTTCCTGTAAATCTTTTTAAGAAAGCAATAAAGGCGCTTAGGTTCAGTCCCAAGTGAATTATAATTTTAGCCTGAGGACACCGCACATGTATTTATGAAAATCTATACCTGGGATTGTAATATGTATTTCTGGATAAGCACTGTTTAGTTAATAATGGATTTAGGCAAAATACTGCCTATCAACTGCTACCTACTGTCAGACATTCTAGAGTATAAAATTTGATTTAATATGGCCCCTGTCCTTATTACTACTTAATGGAAATGAGGAAGAGGATGATAAATTTGCATAAATCAAGACAAACACAGAAGAAGCATTAAATTGTAGAAGAAATTGCTTCCAAGTAAATGTTTTAGAAGACTTCATAGAAATCATGTGTGTTGGAGACAATATAATGGTGTGATTGAAGGGGTCTTATGTGAAAAGCCCAAATGAGTGCAAAATGAGTATTAAGTGGTTCAGTTTAGATTACTCACAAGACACATGAAGGTAAAATGTGTGATTTAAGTTTATAGAGCCAAACTAGTGTAGAACACAGAAGTATGGAGTGCCCAGTTTAGAAATTCAAATATCAGTCTATTGGCAGAAGAGATTTTTTTTGAAGATTTGGAATAGAAAATTGACAAGAACACATTTTTTTTTTCTTAAAGAAATATGAAATGAGAAAATTTAAATAAATATGACAAGAGTTGGAAAAAATATGTTATTGGCTTAACAAGACTTTTAAAATTCAATTGAATGATCATTCTGCTTGTCATCTCAGTCTATCATCATTTAATTCTCCAGAACAACCCAAATAAGAAAAGTCATTCAAATATGTAATTAGCACACATACTCTTTACCTAAGAGCTCTGGTAGCATAGTGGCTAAAGCACTTGACTGCTAACCAGAAGGCTGGAGGTTCAAACCCACCAGCCACTCCTCAGAAGGAAGGTTGGGCAATCCTACTTCCGTAGTGATACTGCCTCAGATGGGTCACTATGAGTCAGGGCTGACTAGATGGCACATAACAACAACAACAACATTCTTTACCTAATGATAAAAAACAAATATCTTAATTTGTGGGATTTCTTGCAAATTCTGTTGTATTGTAACCTATGTTTGCCATAGAGGAGCACAACAACAAGAGAATATGGTCACACAGTCAAATACTACAATTAAAGGGAGCCATCAACATCTCAATGTATTTAGAAGATTGAGGAACATTATATTTCTTCATTTAAAAAATGTTTTTAAATAACATGTTCAATAACATTATAAATCTAGAAAAAGATTTATAAAATAAAATAAAATAAGAAGAGTATCTTAGCTGACTCTAGGAATCAGAATCATAAAAAATTCACTCAAATAAATTATCACAGTACTTAAGCCAGCATTGATTTCAAACATGTTTTCTCCAAGTCTTTGTTTAATTATAAATAGATAGATAGATAGATTATAATTTGATTCACACAGGCCACATTTTTTTTCCAGAATGTTACCTATAAGTATTATATCTATCTATCTATCTATCTATCTATATATATATATCTATATATATATATATCTATATCTATATATATATATATATATACTTATTCATACTTGTTGGAGATTACTGTCAGTTACTTATAGTTGGATATAAATTTTTATCAGGGTCTATTGTACTTTTTAAATAATATATGTAGATATATAGACTCTCAATTTATATCATTGTAAGAGTTCTCTTACAATGGATAGGGCAATGACAAATATGCTGATATAAATTGAGAGTCTATATATCTACATATATTATTTAAAAAGTACAATAGACCCTGATAAAAATTTATATCCAACTATAAGTAAATGACAGTAATCTCCAACAAGTATGAATAAGTAAATTATTTTTGTACAAAGAATATTTGACTTCCCATATTTTCTTTTTCTTTTGGAAGATAAATAAATATGACCTTCTTAAATTAAAATTCACACACACACACACACTCACACACACACACACATATATATATATATGTCTATCAAAATAAATTTGCTTGCTGAAAGTGAGAGTGACTTGAAGTATTTACTGATGAAGACTGAAGAATACAGTCTGCAGTATGCATTACATCTCAATATAAAGAAAACAAAAATCCTCACAACGGGACCAATAAGCAGCATTACAATAAATGGAGAAAATAATGAATTGTCAATGATTTCACATTGCTTGGTTCTACAATCGATGCCAATGGGAGCAGCATTTAGAACATCAGATGAGGTATAGCACTGGGCAAATCAGCTGTAAATGACCTCTTTCAAGGGCTGAAGAGCAAAGATGTCTCCTTGAGGACTAAGATGTGCCTGACACAAGCCATGGCATTTTTATTTGCCTCATATGCATGTGAGAGCTGAATAGTGAATAAGGAGGACTGAAGAAGAGTTGATGATTTTGAGCTGTGGTGTTGGTGAAGAATGCTGAAAGTACTAAAGACTGCTAAAAGAAGTAATAGGTCTGTCCTGGAGGAAGTGCAGCCAGAGTGCTCCTTGGTGGCGAGAATGGCCAGACTTCAACTCATCTACTTTGGTCATGTTGTCAGAAGGGACCTTTCCCTGGAGAAAGATGTCATGCTTGATAAGGTGGAGGGTTGACAAAAGAGGGGAAGGCTCCCAAAGAGATGGATTGACACAGTGACAGCAACAATGGTCTCAAGTATAGCAAGAATCATGGAGCTGGCTCAGTACCAGACAGTGTTTTATTCTGCTGTAAGTAGGGTTGCTATGAGTTGAAAATGACTTGACAGCACCTAACAACAACAACAACATCAAAATAAGGAGAAGACACTTTATTCTTTCTGAAAAAAATGATAAAAAAAAATATTTCAGTGAAGATCTTTATTTGAAAATATAGTTTCCAAATGTATTTAACTTAATTTTCTTTCATTTTATAAGATACTGATCACATTATCTGAAGCTATAATTGTGCAATTTCTCATAATAGTAACCAATATAGACAAAAACTGACTCATTCTCTGAAGGCTCAGGACAAAGTTAACTTCCTTATAGTGACAAAAATTTAGAGAAAAATAATCCTAGATGATCAGTGATGAAAGAAGTAACCTAAGTTTGTTTTTATGGATTGGTATTTGTCCCCCAAAATATGTATCAACTTTTCTTGTCCCCCAAAATATGTATCAAATTTTCTGGACCACAATTGTCAATGATTTTGCAATTAGGTAATGATGGAATTTGGCATTTATATAATGATGTAATTCTCTATTACATACAATATCATGTGATCAGGCAATTAGTTGTAAGGAGATTAAGGTGGGATGCAACAACTGTACTCAGGCTACAGGCTTTATTTGATATAAGGGGAGTGTCTTTGGGCTCTAGCCTGCATTGCCTTTTATCTTACAGGAGATAAAAGCAGAGAAAAAAGAGAAGAGAAAGATGGACTTCAGGACCACTAAGAAAGAAGAGCTCAGAGTAGGGCAAGTACTTTGGACCTAGAATCCCTGCACCAAGAACCTTCAAGACATAGGAATATTGATGCCAAAATGGATAGAGTTCTCCAAGGGACACCAGCACACAGATGTTCAAAGGGGACAAAGACCTTCCTGCAGAAAGAACAGAGAGACAAAGACTTTCCCTAGACCCAGTGCCCTGAATCTTGAATTTTAGCCTCCTCAATTGAGAAAGAACACATTGTTTATTATAGATATCTACTTCTGGTAATTCTTTTGCAGGGAGACTAGTTAACCAAGGCAGACTTTGGTACTAGGAGTAGAGTATCTCTAGTCAGTTGTCAATGGAACTAGACTTTCCTACCCACAGAATGAGAGAGCTATCTGCTCACAGCCAAGGTTAACTGGGAGAGTGAAAGGAATCTGGCCACTGATCAATACAGCTAAAAATGTCTTGTGACACTTGCTCAATCAGGGCAGAGGTTGGTTTGTATCAAGAGGTCTGAGGGGCTGAGAGGTCAATGAACCAGGAAACAGAAGTTGAAGAGACAAGAAGCACAGACACCAGAGCTGAATCAATCTCTAATATCACTCTAACACCATAACCTCTGGGGTCTCAAAGAGTGGGACCGTGGTCTGATCATCACAAAGAATGTTTCAAGATCTGTCTTGAAGTACAGTGATGCCAGTGATAGGATAATATCCATAAGCCTACAAGGAAGGCCAGTTAATTCTATCATAATTGAAATTTACGCATCAATCATCAAAGCCAAATTGACCAAACATGCCATCAAGATGTGTTGATTATCACTATTATAATTGGGATTAGAATGCAAAAATTGGAAGCAAAGAAGAATCACTGGTAGTTGTAAGATTTGGCCTTGGTGTAGGAAATAACACTGGAGAGCACATATTAGAATTTTGCAAGACCAACAACATATTCTTTGAAAATACCTTTCTTCAACAACAAAAATTATGGCTATACACATGGAATTCACCAGATGGAGTACTCAGGAATCATATTGACTATATCTGTGGCAAGAGGTAATGGAAAAGCTCAATATCTTCAGCCAAGTAAGGGCAAGAGCTGACTGTGGAACAGACCATCAACAAATTATATTTAATACAAGTTGAAGTTGAAGACAATTAAAACAAGTCCATGAGAGCCAAAATATAACCTTGAATATATCCCTCCTGAATTTAGAGACCATCTAAAGAATACTTTTCTTGTATTGAACACCAATGATTGAAATCCAGAGGAATTGTGGGATGACATCTAGAACTCACCCATGAAGAAAGCAAAGGGTCATTAAAAAGACAGGAAAGGAAGAGAAGACCAAAATGTATGTTAGAAGAGACTTTGAAAATTACCCTTGAATGGAGTGTAGCTAAAGAAAAATGGAAGAAATGACAAGATAAAAGAGCAGATCAGAAAATTTCAAAGAGCAGCTCGAGAAGATAAAGTCAATTATTATAATGAAATTGCAAAGACCAGGAGTTAGAAAAGCAAAAAGGAAGAACATGCTTGATATGTCTCAAGCTGAAAAACTGAAGGAAATATGTAAGCTTTGAGTTGCAATACTGAAAGATTCTACAGGCAAAATAGTGAATGATGCAGGAAATGTCAAAATAAGATGGAAGGAATACACAAAAGGGCTATACCAAAAAAATTAGTTGATGTTCATCCATTTCTGGAGGTGGCATATGATAAAGAACCAATGGTATTGAAGGAAGAAGTTCAAGCTGCACTGAAATAAATGGTGAAAACAAGGCTCCAGGAACTGATGGAATGCCATTGAGATGATTCAACAAATGGATGCTGTACTGGAGGCACTCACTTGGCTCTGCCAGAAGATTTGGAAGATAGCTACCTTGCCAACTGAGTGGAAGAGATCCATATTGGTATCCATTCAAAAGAAAGGTGATCCCACAGAGTGTGGAAATTATCAACAATATCATTAATATTGCAAGCAATTAAAATCTTACTGTATATTCACAGAGAACTTCCAGAAATGCAAGCTGGATTCAGAAAAGGATGTGAAACGAGGGATATGAAAGCTAGTGTCATAAGCATTTTAGCTCAAAACAAAGAATACCAGGAAGATGTGTTTTATTGACTATGCAAAAGCATTCAATTGTGTGCACCATAACAGATTGTAGATAACATGGAGAAGAATGGGAATTCCAGAACACTTAATTGTACTCATGAGGAACCTGTACATAGACCAGGAAGCTAATGTTCAAACAGAATAAAGAGACACTGCATGAATTCAAGAATGGACTGTGTCAGGGTTGTAGCTTTTCACCATACTTATTCAGTCTTTATGCTAAGCAAATAATCCAAGAAACTGGAGTATGTGAAGAGCAACGTGACATCAGGATTGAAGGAAGAATCATTAACAACCTGCGATAAACTGATGACATAACTTGTGGAAAATTAGGTTGATTTGAAGCACTTACTGATGAAGATTGAAGAATACAGTCTGTAGTATGGATTATACCTCAATATAAAGAAAACAAAAGTCATCACAACTGGACTAATGAGCAGAATCACAATAAATGGAGAAAAGATTAAAGTTGTCAAAGACTTCATATTACTTGGTTTTATAATCAACACCAATAAAAGCAGTAGTTAAGATATTGCATCTTGTATAGCACTGGGTAAATCTGTTGCAAAAAACCTCTTTCAAATGCTGAAGGGTAAAGATGTCTCCTTGGGGACTAAGGTGCGCCTGACACAAGCCATGATATTTCCGATCCCCTCATATGCATGTGAGAGCTGGACAATGCATAAGAAAAATAGAAGAAGAGTTGATGGTTTTGAGTTGTAGTGCCAGCAAAAAAAATGCTGAAAGTATCATGGACTGCTAAAAGAACTAACAAATCTGTCCTTGAAGAAGTGCAGCTGTACCGCTCCTTGGAAGTGAGAATGGCCAGACTTCATCTCACCTACTTTGGTCATGTTGTCCAAAGAAACCATTCCCTGGAGAAGGATATCATGCTTGGTAAAGTGGAAGGTCAATGAAAGAGTAGAAGGCCCTCAACATGATGGATTGACCCAGTGGCTACAATGAAGGGCTCAGGTATATCAAGGATCATGGAGCTGGCACAGGACCAGATATTGTTTTGTTCTGGTGTACATGGAGTCACTATGAGTCGGATAGGACCCAATGGCACCTAACAACAACAGGGACTACTAGAGTATTTGAAGTGGTTACATTTTATTTTTTTTTTAATTGTTATTGTCATTTGTGTGAAAGTTTACAAAGCAAATTAACTTTCCATAAAGCAGCTCACACTTTGTCTCATGACATTAACTGCAATTTCCTCAATGCAACAGTTCTCCTCCCACATCCTCCCCATAGTTACCTCTTTCTGTGTCCTTTCCGCCCATGCACTCCTGCCTCCCCATCCCTGAGCTGTCTCCCTCTGCAAACACAGCCCTTCTATTCTCCCATGATTTATCTCTCCAAGGACTGTATCTACCTAATGTAAATATTCAACTTATAGGCCTGTGTTTTGTTTGGCTGGAAGCCACAGGAATGGGTTCAATTACAGACCTGAAGGGCAACTAGGGGACCTAGTCTCAGTGGTTCTATAAGACCCTATCAGACCAGAAAACCTGGTGCTTTTTTTTTTTTTTAATGATTTTGAGTTTTGTTCCACATTGTTCTCCCAATCTATCCAGGATCTCCTACATAGATCCCCATCCAAGTGACTGACAGTGGTAACTGGGAAACATCTAGTACTTCGGTCTCATAGTTGTATAGGCTGAGGATCACATGCTGTACCAGTCACTTGGACTAATTTTTTCCATGTGTCTTTGGTATTCTTTATTCTTCTTTGCTCTGGATGAGGAGAGACCCTTTGTTGCATCTAGATGGCTATTTGCATGCTATTAAGATCCTAGTTTCTACTCACCAAAGTAGGATGTGGAACAATGTTTTTTGTAGTATGGTATGCCAATTGAGCTTGAAGTTTCCTGTGACTATGGTCCTGAGCCCACAGGTACAACTATTTGCTTCCCCTAGGTGGCTGGCTGTGGCCAAGAAGTGACTACAACCTTGTCCTTTGTCAGCGCTACTATATATCTGGGATTTCTTAAAAAACATACAAATATACTTGTAGAAACATTATCTGCCAATCCTATACATGGTCATGGCACACTCCCCCCTGTATATACATACCTAATAGTTCAGCCTGTCTACCCATCTCTCCACCTGTAGAACAATGTTTGCCTTCACTAACAATGTAGTACTGTGTGTGCAGAAAGGTTCACCTTTGTTGTCTATACCTCCCATGCATCTCTCTATGTCTTCCTTTTCCTCAACGCCACCATGTTGATCATTCACATTTGTTACATTGTTCATCTTTTCACCCAAATCACTACTTGTCTCTACCTATCTAACAGTATTCTCTCCCCTTTCCTCCCACCCCTGTAACCAACAAAGAACGTTTCCTTCCATATATAAAACTTTCCTTGGCTTTTTACAGTAATGGACTAATATTTGTCCTTCTGTGATTGGCTTATTTCACTCAACATAATGACCTCCAAGTTCACCCACAATGTGTGGTGTTTTACCAATTCTGCATTATTCTTTAGGGTTACATAGTATTCCATTGTGTATGTGTACCATAGTTTGGTTACCCATTCTTCTGTTGATGGGCAATTAATATATTTTCCCTCTTTTGGCTATTGTAAATAGAGTTGGAATGAATATGGCTGTACATATCTATTGTTGTCTTGGCTCTCATTTCTTTAGGATATATACCTAGTAATGGAATGGCTGGGTCAAATGGTATCTCTAATTTCAACATTTTAAGGAATATCCATATTGCTTTCCACAGTGATTATATCATTTGGCAGTCCCACCAGAAGTGTATGAGAGTCCCAATCTTTCTGCCAGTATTTGTTATTTTCTGTCCTGTTGAACTTTGTTACTAGTGCTAGGGCAAGAAGGTGACTTGTTTTGATTTACATCTCTCTAATGGCTAATGTTGTTATGAGTCGGGGCCGACTCGACGGCAAACAACAACAACAACAACAAATGGCTAATGAGGAGCTCTGGTAGCATAGTGGCTAAGACACTTGCCTGCTAACCAGATGGCTGGCGGTTCAA
>NW_006921915.1:1389894-1392321 GCF_000298275.1 Orycteropus afer afer
CACATAAAAATTTAATTTTTAGAAGGTCCTATTTATCTAGTTTATCTTCTGCTCTTTGTACATCTTGGGTTATGTTTGAGAGTATATTTATGGTATATAATACAACCCCTAAATTTGCCCCTAATTTTTCCTTGAGGAACTTTATAGTTTTAGGTTTCACATTTAAGTCTTTGATCCATCTGGAGTTAATTTTTGTGTATGGTGTGATGTACAGATCTTGTTTCAGTGTTCTGCAAATGGAAACCCAGTTATGCCAGCACCATTTGTTAAACAATCTCTTCTTAATTTAATGGGTTTCAGCCCTTTGTCAAAGATCAGCTGACCATAGGTCAATGGGTCTATTTATGGATTTTCAATTCTATTCCATTGTCTATGTGTCTGTTGTACCAATACCAGGCAGTTTTGACTTCTGAGACTGTAAAGAGGTTTTAAGATCTGGGATTGTGACACCTCCTACTTTGTTCTTCTTCTTAAATAATGCTTTGCATATCTGAGATCTCTTTCCTTTCCATATAAAGTTAATTATTGGTTTTTCTCTATCCTTAAAGAATGTTGATAGGATCTGGATTGGGATTGCATTGAATGTACAGATTGCTTTGGGTAGAATTGACATTTTTGCAGTGTTCAATCTTCTTATCCATGAGCATTGTATGTACTTTGATTTATGTAGATCTCCTGGTTTCTTTGAAGTAGTTTTTTATAGCTTTCTTTATACAGGTCTTTTGTGTCCCTGGTAAGATTTATTCCCAAGTATTTTATTTTAATAGTAGCTATTGTTAACGGTATTGATTTCCTTTGCAGCAATCTCTTTGCTTGTGCAGAGGAATCAAACTGATTTTTGGATGTTCATTTTGTGTCCTGCAACTCTGCTAAATCTCTCAATTAGTTCTAGTAGATTTTTTACTGAGTCTCTTGAGTTTTCTATTTATAGGATCATACTAGCAGCAAATAGGGATAGTTTGACTTTTTCCCTTATCAATTTGGAGGTCTTTGATTTCCCTTATTGCCCTGGCTAGGACTTCCAATACAATGTTGAATAAAAATGCTGATAGAGGGCATTCTTATCTGATTCCTGTTTGCAAGAAGAATGGTTTCAGTGTCTCTCCACTGAGAAGAATGTTGGGTGTTGTTTTTGCATATATTCCCTTCCTTATGTTGAGGAATGTGCTTTCTATACCTCTTTTGCTGGGAGTTTTGATCAGGAATGGTTGTTGGATTTTTTCAAATGCCTTTCCTGCATCTATTGATAGGATCGTGTGGTTCTTTAGCTTTGTTTTATTTATGTGGTGGATGACGTTGATTGTTTTTCTTATGCTTATGTATCTTTGCATACCCGATACAAACTCTACTTGGTCATAATGAATTATTTTTTTGAAATGTTGTTGGAGTAGATAGGCTAGGATTTTGTTGAAGGTTTTTGCATCTATATTCATGAGGGATATTGGTCTGTATTTTCCTTTTGAGTGATATCTTTGCCTGGTTTTGGTATTGAGGTTATGCTTCATAAAATAAATTTGGGAGATTCCATCCTTTTCTGTATTTTGGAATATTTGAGTAGGAATCGTTTCAGTTCTTCTCTGGATGTTTTGTAGAAATCTTCAGTGAACCATCTGGGCCAGGACTTTTTTGTTGGTAATTTTTTTATGACCTGTTCAATTTCTTCTTTTGTTGTGGATCAGTTCATTTTTTCCACCTCAGTCTCCGTAGTTTAGGTTAGTAGTGTGTTTCTAGAAATCTATTCATTTCTTCCATATTTTCAAATAAGTACAGTTTTTCATAGTATCCTGTTATTTTCCTTTTTATTTCTGTTGGTTCTGTTGTTATTTCACTCATTTCATTTCTTATCCATGTTATTGGTATCTTCACCCTCTTTTCCTTTGTTACATTTTCCAGTGGTTTGTCAATTTTATTAATCTTTTTAAATAACCAAAAAAATATGGAACACTTCAATAATTTGTGTGTCATCCTTGCTCAGGGGACATGGTTATCTTCTCTATATTGTTTCAATTTTAGTGTATGTGCTGCCAAAGTGTGGACTAAAGTGGTTATATTTTTAAAGTAATCTTGAAAAAATAAGAGTGTATTATGAAGGTGTGAAAGATGGTGTCATTAAAACATGTGCCTCTGGATTTTTGAAGTTGAACAATCACAGTAGCTCCTGTAATAAATTACAAAATTTTCCAAAACAATTTTTAAAAAGCACTTTAGGATCTATGTAAGCTAATGAACCATTGTTGTTGTTGTTGTTAAGTGCCATCGAGTCTTTTCTGACTCATAGCGACCCCATGCACAGCAGAATGAAACACTGCCTGATCCTGCGCCAGCCCCACAATCCATGCTATACTCGAGCCCATCATCGCAGCCACTGCATCAATCCATCTCCCTGAAGGCCTCCCCCTCTTTCGTTGACCCTCCACCCTACCAAGC
>NW_006921915.1:1407560-1432360 GCF_000298275.1 Orycteropus afer afer
CAGAAGGTAGTTGGGAGTGGGGATGGCCACACCTCCGTTCACCCAGCAGGTATAGGAATGTGGTACCTTTTCAGTCTTGCAGGCCCCGAGCAACTGGAATCTTAAAAGCTTTCAAGCTGCCATGTAGATACAACAATGGGTCTCTCCTCGTCCACAGCAAAGAAGAATGAAGAAAACCAAAAATTCACAGAAACAATTAGTCCTAGCAACTGGTACACCATCTGATCTGCAGTCAATATGACTATGAGACCAGAAGAACTAGATGGTTCCCGGCTACTACTGTCAACCACTTGGAAGGGGATCTATGTAGGAGATTGTGGATAGAGAGGGAGAACAATGTGGAAGAAAACTCAAAATCATTTGGAGAAAAAAAAGGGGGGGCCAGGTTTGCTTGTCCGATAGAGCCTGGTGGAACCACTGAGACTATGGCTCCTAGGTGCCCTTCAGGTCTGGAATTGAACCCATGCCTGTGGCTTCCAGCCAACAATAGACAGGCATATGAGTTGAACATTTCCCTGAGATAGATACACTCCTTGGAGAGAATAATCACAGGAGAAAGAAGGGTTGCTTATGCCAGAGATACAGCTCAGGGAGCAGAAGTGCATGGAAGGATGAACAGGGAAGAATTAACTATCGGGAGGAAGTAGTAGGGGAGATGTTGCATTGTGGTAAATTGTGGTCAATGTCATGAGACAAAGTGTATATGAACTGCTGTATGGAAAGCTAATTTGCTCTGTAAATTTTCACCCAAATCACACACACACACACACACACACACACACACACAAGGAATACTCTTCCTGTACTTCATCCAAGAAAAAATTATTCATTCTCCAGGCAGTCCATGGTATTTTCAGTATTAATCACTGTTCTGGTTACCTAGTGCCACCTTGACAAGAATATACCACAAGTGGGATGGCTTGACCAACAGGAGTTTATTGTATGGAGGTTTTAATTCCAAGTTCAAAATACCAGGCTGTAGGGGCTGGGTGAAAGCCCCTCAATCTTGGGCTTCAGCTCTGCCTCCAGCTCCCGGCCCACTGAAGCTAGAGGATTTCTTCACTCAGACAGCTGCTGGCTAATGAGGCTGAGAAGGCCAAGTTTAACAAACCAAATGGCACTGTCCTGATGTTACCAAACCACACAGCAGGCCATTAATTTGAGTCCATTGTAACTAATTTAAGTCCATTGTAAGTCCTAAAGTCAGTAGAGCATGGCAGGCTGCTGAACAATGACATGGTTCCATGCAGGGTACAAGCATGCCGTAAGCTACAGACCATTCCCAAAGCTGCCTCTTATATACAGGAAGAAGTCCACATACCCAAAGCAGCTATTCAGCTGCTTGTGGTAGATCCCACCATGGAGCTGGCTGCCAATATCATAATGGGGAATAACTACCACCAGCTGCACAGCCACTCAACCAGGCCCAGCCAAGTTGACACAAAAACATAACCACCACAATCACCAGCATCACAATTAAAATGAATCAATTCTAATTCAGTCTTCCTTAGTCATTGTTCAGCTTTCACATATAATTAGGTGATTTAAAATGTTGTTGCTTGGGTTATGCACATCTTAGTTTTCAAAGTGACACCTTTTTTCTTAACACTTTAAAAATATCTTTTGCAGCAGATTTGTCCTGTACAAAAAGATGTCTTATTTCTTGACTGCTTCTCCATGGTTGTTGATTATGGATCCAAATAAAATGAAATCTTTGACAATTTTACTCTTTTCTCTATTTATCATAATGTTGCTGTTGGTCCAGGTGTAAGGATTTCTATTTTCTTAATATTGAGGATTAATCAATACTGAAGGCTTTTATCTTCATCAATAAATGCAGAAATCTTCACTTTTAGCAAGTAAGGCTGTTTCATCTGTATGTTGTTGTTGTTATGTGCCATCCAGTCGCACCTGACTCATAACGACCTCTCCTTGAGTTTCTGAGGCAGTATCACTATGGGAGTAGATTGCCAAACCTTCCTTCTGAGGAGTGGCTGGTGGGTTTCAACTGCCAACCTCTGGTTAGTAGTCAAGTACCTTAGGCACTACGCTACCAGAACTCCTTTCATCTGCATATCACAGGTCATTAATGAGTTTTCTTCCAATCCTGTTGTCATGTTATTTTGTTATATAAGTCCAGCTTCTCAGAATATTTGCCCAGCACACAATTTGTATGAGTAAAGTAAAAGGATACAGCCCTACCACACACTTTTTCTGATTTTAAACTTTTCTGTATCCTCTTATTCTGTTCAAACTCTTTCTTGGTCTAGGTACTAGTTCCTCATAAGCATAATTAAGTGTTCTGTAATTGCCAATCTTCACAATTTTATGCATAGTTTGTTTTGATCCACAGTGGTAAGCCTTTGCATAGTCAATAAAACACAGGTTGACATCATTCTGGTATTCTTTTTATTTTTTAATTCCAGGTCTTTGCAAATTTCATTATAATATTTCAGTTTGTGTTCTGGAGCTGCTCTTCAAGATATTCTGTTCAGATATTTTATTTCATCTTTTTTTTTTTTTTTTTTTTTCATTTGCTTTAGCTACTCTTTATTCTAGAACAAATTTCAGAGTATCTTATAACATCCATTTGGCTCTTTTCTTTCTTTCCTGTCTTTCTATTGACCTTTTGCTTTCTTCATATATGATGTTCTTGATAGCATGCCCAAACTTCCTTCATCCCCCAATTTATTGGTGTTCAATGTGTAAATTTTTGTTGTGAGGTGCCGTTAGTTTGTCCTACCATGGTGACGTGTTGATGTGAGTTTTGAGGATGAGCCACTGGTGTGTGAAATTTATTCCTCAGAAAATCTCTAAATTCAAGTGGGATATAATGAAGGTCATATTTTGGCTCTTATTTATTTGTTTTAATTTTCTGCTTCAAGTTCAACTTGCATATGAGCATTTGATTATCTGTTCTAGTAAGCTTCTTGCTTTTTTTCTGATTGATGATATTGAGTTTCTCCATCTCAGATTTCTATAGATGTAATTTAGTTAATTTGATTCTGGTGTATTCCATCTGGCTGGGTCCACATCTACAGTCACTGTTAATGTTGTCGAAAAATTATATTTGCAATGAATGAGTCTTTGGCCTTGCAAAATTCAATCACGTGGTCTCTGGCATCATTTCTTTGACCAAGGCCATATTTTCCAGCTACCAATGCTGCTTTATTTTTTTTCCAGATTTCACGTTCCAATCACCAGAAATTACCAATACATCTTGATTGCATGTTTGGTCAATTTCAGACTGCAGAGTTAGTAAAAATCTTCAATTTCTTCATCTTTCACTTTGGTGGTTAGTGTAAATTTGAATAATAATAGATTCCTTATGGTGTATAGATATTATACTATCACTGTCAATGTTGTACTTCAAGAGAGACCTTGAAATGTTCTTTTTGATAATGAATGCAATGCCATTCCTCTTCAATTTGTCATTCCTAGTTTAGTAGATCATACGATTAATTCAAAATGGCCAATTCCAGTCCATTTCAGCTCACTAATGCATAGGATATTGATCTTTAATATATTCCATTTCATCTTCAACAGCTTCTAATTTTGCTAGATTCACATTTCTTACATTCAATATTCTAATTATTAATTAATATTAGCAGCTGTTTTCATTTTGAATCATAGCACATCAGCAAATGAAGGTTGCAAAATCTTTACTCATCCACCGCATTAAGATCAACTTTATTTTGAGAAGGCAGCTCTTTTGCTTCACATTTTGAGTGCTTTCCAACCTGGGAGGCTGATGTTCCTGCACTATATAAGACAATGTTTTATTGTTATTCATGAAGTTTTATAATGATATATTAGACAGTGTTTCACTGCTATTCATAATGTTTTCAGTGACCAATTTTTTCACAAGGTGATGGTTCATTCTCCTTCCCATTCTGCCTTAGTCTGGAAGATCCACTGAAAACCTGTCCAGATTGGGTGACCCTGGTGATATTTGCAATAAAAATGGCATGACATCCAGAATCACAGCATCATGCAAGCCACCACAGTAAACAAAATGACAGAGGAGCATTTGGAGGTTCTAATTAGCAATGCAGAATTAAAACCATGGAGTAAAATTAACCAAAGCATTTACACTCAGTTATTTGAATCATTCTAGTACCAAGACAACATAAGAAATTTGGAACTAATATTATAAACCAGTCAAATAATTGTTGTGCTGTTGTTGTTATGTGTCATCGAGTCAGACCAGACTCTTAGCGACCTTTCCTTGGGTTTCGGAGGCAGTATGACTATGGAAGTAGATTGTCCAACCTACCTTCCTAGGAGCAGCTGGTGGGTTTGAACCGCCAGCCTCCTGGATAGTAGTCAAGTGCCTTAGGCACTATGCTAGCAGAGTTCCTAGTCAAATCATTAGGAAGAATTATCATTGTTACTGAAAAGACATGGTCACAATGAAGAATCACATGAGTATTAAAAACTATTTGTGATATGATTTCATTTACTAACAGTGTAACATTATTTATTGTCAGATTTTAGAAGATAAAGACTCCTTGAGAATATCAGATCTGAGTAAATAAACAGGAATGGGAAAGTAAAACCAATCTGCTATGTATTGAGTGCTGTAAAATGAAAAATAAAATCAGTAAAATAGAAAGTAGCATTTGAGAAAAATTTTATTTTTTCAATAACTACCAAAAACTAGAGAAACATTTAAAGTATTTGACTCTTTCACTGAAATTGTGACTGAAAGATGAATTTATATTCTGAGTATGTAGAAGTTGAAGGAAAGTTTGTATGATTGAAAATAGTGTGATAAGCTTTCAATAAAGCAAAACAAATCATAATTTCCTCTTTCATTCTTATTCTCATGGAAAAGTTCAAAAAAAGATAAGAGAGAAGGAGAGAAAAACATGGAAAAACTAAATATTTTTTTGTGTGTATGTGCCTAAGGCTCTTGACTGCTAACCAGAAGGTTAGCGATTCAAACTCACCAGCCACTCCATGGAAGGAAAGTTGGGCAATCTACTTCTGTTTGATACTGCCTCAGAAACCCAAGGAGAAGTCGCTATGAGTTGGGGTCCAACTGGACAGCACATAACAACAACAACAACATATAGTTTCTCCAAATACATAGATACAAAATTATTTCTTTAGTGTTTTCCTAGATTCCTAAGCTGTAAATCATCTTACATTTACCTTTTTCCAAAGAAAAAAGACTTGTAAGATCGTATAGACATAAATCTATATGTCTATATTTACTGTGGAGCTCTGGTAGCATAGTGGCTAAGGCACTTGACTGCTAACCAGAAGGCTGAGGGTTCAAACCCACCAGCCACTCCTCAGAAGGAAGGTTGGGCAATCCTACTTCTGTAGTGATACTGCCTCAGAAACCCAAGGAGGGGTCGCTATGAGTCAGGTCCGACTCGACGGCAAATAACAACAACAACAACATATTTACTGTATAACTTAAGATTAAAACCAGCAAAAGGAAAGTCTTATGAGAATATGCTTCCAGAGAAGCACTATTGACTAATCCTGCCTTCTGAAAATAGACTCAGGTCAAAGCTATCTTAAAGAAAATTTAACTTGCAAAAATTTCTTAGAATAAATGTGAAATAAAACCCCTTCTTCCTTGCTAAATTTTGAATCTTACACATTATGATGGGTTTTTAGATTTAATTGAGTAACATACATTTAAGAAGTGGAATGATAATATCAGGTGGAATCTTTTGGAATAAAAGTAGAGAAAACTAGGAAAAGAGCCAGAAGGAGAATACCATTACACTTTTATTGAAATGGTCGACATGTACATGGCTGAAAGACAGAGGTTTATGCACTTATAGTATATGGTATCTAACATTGTTTTTGTATTTCAGAGAGAAATTAATCAGGTTCTGGAAGTAGTCAAAGATTTATAGTAAATGTTGTGAACAAAAAACAAATTTAATTTGTGTGAAATGAATAGTGTCATAGGTTTCTGTCATACAGAGGAATTACTGCTTATTAGAAATGGAGATTTCATTAACATGACTCATTCAAATTTCATTGTGTTAACATAAATAATTAGAAAGCTATTGCATTTAGAAGTTTATAATAAGGCAATAAGAGATTCTGGTAAAGAAATGTTTTTAAAATAAAATAAAAATAACCTATTGTTGAGTTGATTCTGATGCATTATAACACTATAGGAAAGAATAGAATTGGGCATGGAGTTTTCAAGGCTGTAATCTTAACAGAAGCCAACTGCTACATTTTCCTCCCACTGAGCCACTGGTGGGTTCAAACTGTTGAATTTTCAGTTAACAGCCACACACTTAATGTGTGTTCCTGTTTTAAGGAAAGGCATGCTTTATTTCTACTAATGTATTTCTGCTATCACAATTCATCTGTCAGTTTTTCCTACTGTAGTGGCTTGCATGTTACTGTGATGTTGTGGTTATGCCACAAGCATTTTAAATAGCAGCAGAATACTCCAGAACTTCCAGACTAAGACTGAGAAGGATGAAGGAAGAAAAAGTACACTTGAAAAAATTAGGCACCGAAAATCTTGTGGGTAGCAGTGAAATATTGTCTGATAACATTCTCTAATATAGTACCAGAAAATGAGCCCCTCATTTTGGAAACCACTAAAGATACAACTGCAAAAAAGCTGCTTCCTAAAAGTAAAGTTATCTAAATGACATGGATAGAGTGAATCTTCCAAAGGTCCTCAATTTGCTTATGAGGCTTGACTCAAAATGAGAAGAAACAGCTGCAAACATTCATTAATAATATGTACATCAAATTATGAAAAATGATCTAGGAAAATAAGAAGTTGTTAAAATTAAAAGCAACAGATAAATACTGATATCCAAAACATTACTGAGGTGAAATGGACTACTACTGGCTATTTTGAATCAGACAATAATATGGTCTACTATGCCAGGAATGACAAATTGTAGAGGAACAGTGTCATATTAATTGGCAGAAAGAATAATCTACGCGGAAGTAAAATGTTGTCAGTGACAGGATAATATCCATAGATACAAGGGAGACCAGATAATATTACTATTATTCAAATTTATGCACCAATCAATAAAGCCAAAGTTGAGAAATTGATATTTATTTTTTTTTGTGAACAGCCATGAAACATTGTTTGTTATAGTAACAAAGGATGAGCCCCTTAGGAAGAAAGGTACTCAACATATGACTGAGGAAGAGCTGCCACCTCACAGTAGAAGAAATTTTAATTAATTTATTTAAATTTTTATTATGATTTGGGTGAAAGTTTACAGAGCAAATTCACTTTCCATACAGCAGCTTACATACACTTAGTCTCATGACATTGACTATAATTTCCCACAATACAACAGATCGAGGAATCAGCCACAGGGATCCAGGTGAGGAGAGGGAACCCAGGCCATGCCCCAAAGCGGCAAGGAGAGAGGGCAGGGAAAGGACAGGAAAGGCCAAGGGGACAAGATCTGAGCGAGAAGTCAGCCACAAGGATCCAGGTAATGGTGGTTGGAGAAGTTTCCAACAGCTAAGGGAGACAAACTTGTCTGTCAGTTTGTCCTACCATGGTGACGTATTGCTGTGAGTCTTGAGGCTGTGCTGCTGGTGGTTCAAACCCAGTGGGGTGCACATGGTGCACAGGTATCAGGACAGCTACAGACTGAGACAGACTAAGAAGAAGGAGGAGGCCATCTACTTCTCAAAGAATTGGCCAGGGAAGACCTTATGAATAGCAGAGAAACACTGATACATTACTGCAAACTTTATGAATAGTCTAGAAGCATCGTCCAATATAGAGGGGAAGATGAGTCACTTAGGTTAGAAGGCTCTCAAAATAGGACTGGGCGAGAGCTGCATTATCAGAGTAAAATCATCTTTACTCAATATGGATAAGGTAAAGCTTTCAAGACATCCATTGCTAACATGGTACCACTCAAATTGAGGAGTAACAGCAGCAAACATCCATTAATATTCAGAACATGGAATGTATGAAGTATGAATCTAGGAAAAATGGAAGATGTCAAAAATGAAATGGAATGCATAAAGATTGATATTGTAGGCATCAGTTAGCTGAAATGGACTGGTTTTGGCCATTTTGAATCAGACAACTATATGATTTACTATGCCAGGAATGACAAATTTAAGAGGAATGGCGTGGCTTTCATCATCACAAAGGATATTTCAAGATCTGTCCTGATGTACAATGCTGTCAGTAATAGAAAAATATCCATACACCTACAAGGAATACCCATTAATATGACTATTATTCAGATTTGTGCACCAATCACCAAAGCCAAAGATGAGGGAATTGAAGAATTTTTATCAACTACTGCAGTCTGAAATTGACTGATCATGCAATCAGGATGTGTTAATCATCACTGGTGACTGGAATGGAAAAGTTGTAAACAAAGAAGAATCACTGGATTTTGGAAAATTTGGCCTTGGTGACAGAAATAATTCTGAAACTCGCATGGTAGAATTTTTCAAGACAACAACTTATTCATTGCAAACGCGTTTTTTCAACAGCACAAACAGTGGCTGTGCACGTGGACTTCACCATATGGAACACATTGGAATGAGACTGACTACATCTGTGGCAAGAGGCAATGGAAAAGCTCAATATCTTCAGCCAAAACCTGGCCAGGAGCTGATTGTGGAACAGACCATCAACTGCTCATATGCAAGTTCAACTTGATGTTAAAGACAATTAAAACAAGTCCAAGAGAACCAAAATATGATCTTGAATATATCCCTCCTGAAATATGATCTTGAATATATCCCTCCTGAATTTAGAGAACATCTAAAGATTAGATGATGCATTAAACACCAATGAACAAATACCAGGAGAATTGTGGGATGACATCAAGAGCATCATCCATGAAGAAAGCAAGAGATCACTAAAAAAACAACAAAAGAAGACCAAAATGGATGACAGAAAAGATTCTGAAACTTGCCCTTGAGCGGAGAGTAGCTAAAGCAAATGGAAGATATGGCAAGATCAAAGAGCTGAATCAAAGA
Source organism: Orycteropus afer afer (assembly GCF_000298275.1). Taxonomy (NCBI): domain Eukaryota; kingdom Metazoa; phylum Chordata; class Mammalia; order Tubulidentata; family Orycteropodidae; genus Orycteropus; species Orycteropus afer. Next base: position 1,416,534 of record NW_006921915.1, read on the forward strand.
TTCAAAGAGCTGCTAGAGAAGACAAAGTCAATTTCTATAATTAAATGTGCAAAGATCTGGAGTTAGAAAATAAAAAGGGCAGAACACACTTGGCATTTCTCAAGCTGAAAGAATTGAGAAAAATATTTAAGCCTCCAGTTGCAATATTGAAAGATTCTAAGGGCAAAATATTGAATGATGCATGATACCTCAAAAGGAGATGGAGGGAATACACAGAGCCACTGTGCCAAAAAGAGCTGGCCAATCTTCATCCATTTCAGGAGGTGGCATATGATCTAGAACCAGTGGTATTTAAGGAGGAAGCAGAAGCTGCAAGGAAGGAATTGGCAAAGAACAAGTCTCCAGGAATTAATGAAATATCCTTTGAGCTATTTCAACCAATGGGTGCCACACTGAAGGCACTCACTTGGTTATCACAAGAGATTTGGAAGACAGCTACCTGGCCAACTGACTGGAAGAGATCCATATTTGTATCCATTCCAAAGAAAGGTGATCCCATAGAATGTGGAAATAATCAAACAATATCATTAATATTGCATGCAAGTAAGATCTTATTGAAGATAATTAAAAAATGGTGGAGCAGTATTTTGACAGAGAAATTCCAGAGTGCAAGCTGGATTCAGAAGAGGACTTGGAACAAGGGATATCATAGCTGCTGTCAGATGGATCTTGGTTCAAGGTAAAGAATACCCAAAAGATATTTACTTGTGCTTTATTGACTATGCAAAGGCATTTGATTGTGTGGATCATGACAAATTATGGATAACATTGAGAAGAACGAGAATTCCCGAACACTTGATTGTACTTATGAGGAACCTGTACCTTGACCAGGAGGCTGTCCTTCTAATAGAACAAGGGGACACTACATGTTTTAAAATCAAGAAGGGAGTGTGTTAGGGTTGTATCATTTCCCCATACTCATTCAATCTATATGCTGAGCAAATAATCTGAGAAGCTGGATTATATGAAGAAAAACATGGCATCAGGATTGGAGGAAGAATCAGTAACAACCCGAGATATGCTGATGACACAACTCTGCTTGCTGAAAGTGAGTATGACTTGAGGTACTTACTGATGAGGATTGACTGTGGAGTCATCTATTTGCCTTTTCAATTCTAGTAAAGACTGATTTATGTATTTTGGTGGGTCTTTCATTGAGTCTGTAGATATTTATTATAGTTATCTTATATGAAGATAATTTTCTACGCTAACTCATTATGTTTATGAATCGTGTTATCATTTCATTTGTTGCTAAATTTTTAGTAATTGCTAAATATTTGTGGTTTTCCTCTTTTTTATTTTCATGTGAAATTTTCTCATTTTTGTTTGAGGTTACCCTGTGATTTATAATTTTCTGCCAAGTTTAGAACAGTCTTCTATCTTACAACTCTCTTCACTTTCTCACCACTTAGAAGTTCTGTAACTACACAGTATTTCCTCTATTTTTGGTTTATAGTTGTCCTCATTTGCCACTTGATGTCTTTGGTTCCCTGTTCATAATCTTCTAAGTTTATTTTATTTTGGATACTTCCGTTGCTGTGTTGGTTTCTAGGTTATGTCATCTTGTGTATTAATGGTTGGTTGTAGTTTGCTATTATTGGTTCTCTCTTCCAAGGAATTCCTTTAGTATCTCTTATAAGCTTGGTCTGGTTTTACCAAATTCCCTTAATTTCTTCTTATCTGGAAATCTCCTAATTTCACCATCATATATGAGGCACAATTTTGTCAGGTATATAAATCTTAGTTGGAAATTTTTATCTTTCAGGGTTTTATTTATACCATCCCATCGTCTTCTCTCCTGCATTGGTTCTTCTCAGAAATCAGAGATTATTCTTACTGGTTGTCTTTTGTAGGTAACTTTTTTTTTTTTTTTTTCCCATGCTGCTTTCATGATTCTTTATTTGTCCTTGGTTTTGATGAGTTTGATGATGATATGTCTTGATGATTTTCTTTTGGCGTCTATCTTGTTTGGGATTTGTTGGCTTCCTGAATGGATTCACATGTTTCATCATATCAGAGAAGTTCTCTTTCAACAAATCTTGAACAATTTTTTCAGTGGTTTCATTTTTCTCCTCCTGTTCTGGAATTCTGGTTACACATAAGTTTATTCTGTTTGATGGTTTTCCACATAAACCTTAGGCTTTCTTCTTTTTTTTTTTTTTGTTCTTTTTTTCTGGTAGATGCCTTTCCAAAGAAGTATTTAGGTATTTGTCTTCAACTCATTAGTTCTGTCCTCCATTGTTTTGATTCCACTCCTTTGCCCTTTCAATGTGTTATGTATTTCTGAAAATTTATTATTAACCTTCTAAATTTCTATCTGTAGATTTTGAATCATTTCTTATTTATTTATTTTTTGTCATTTTGTTCTTGTATTTTCTTCCAAAATTGTTGTAGGTTTTTGTCTGTGTTTTCCTTAATCTGTCTCTCAATCTTTTGAAGATACTCAAGTATAATTCTTTTGAATTTCATATCAGGAAGTTGCAATGCTGCTTCTTCCTCAGGGATTTGTTTTGGGTCTGTGTCCTGCTCCCTTGTTTCTACCACTTTATTTTTCTTTCTTGTGGAGACAGTGATGGTGTGTTGTCTCTGAGACATTGTGACATTGTGGTATTTAGATCTCTGTTAATGGATTTTGAAGAGCAGTTAAGAGTGACTCAGGGTTTTCTCAGTGTTTGTTTATCATTGGCAAGTTGGTGGAGAAGGAAGTGGTGGCTGTCAGTAAGTGAAGCTTCAGGAGGTGTGGGTGTGGTTGCATTATATGTGAATGGTTGCTGTCTTCCACTCAGTTACACAAAAAAAAGTGGTCAAAAGACCATCAAAAAAGTAAAGGTAAGCAGACAAGAAATACATGGTATAAGCATACAGGAACAATCATTTAAAAAAAAAAAAAAAAGGAAGGGAAAAAAAAACCTTGCATTATTGTTGAGGGGGTAATAAGAGAAAAGAGGTACAGTGGTAGAGTAATGAAGAAAAAACAATGGGAAAACTGCAAAAAGAAAAACAAAGAATGGGATTAATCATAAAAAATAAAAAAAAAATTAAAAATGGAAATCAGGAGCAGGGAAGAGAGAAAAAGCTGAAAACTAAAATCTGGGAAGGGAAGAATAGAGAATCACAATAAAAGGGGTGAAAGTAATAATAATAGTAATAGTAATTTAAAAAAAAAGACAAAAAAAAAAAAAAAAGAAAAAATAAATCTGAGCAGGCGGGGCAGGGCACCCAGGCTCTGTCAGAGTACATAGACTGGGATGAAATTCCTGCCATCCCAGAAGGTGGGTAGGAGTGAGTGATGGCTGCACTTCTGTTCACTAAGAGGGTGTGGACTATGAGTGTTACAAGGGGAAAAACACCTTCCTAGTCCTTCACGTCAAGAATGTCCTTGTGGTTTCTGGCAAATGGAGCCTATTCTTAGGTCCCTGGAATCTGAGAGAATGTTGTGACTTTAAATATCCAAAATAGTCAATCACATGTAAACATTCAAAATGGCTGCACCCTCTGGAAAGGCAAAAGTCCACAGCTCAGGCCACCTTCCTCTTCCCTGCTTCCTCTTTTATTCACCAGCCACCAATGCAGTCCTCCATGTAGCCTTTGGCTAGCAGGTACAATTTTTATGTTAATTCTTAGATCCTTATGTCCCTTGGCAATATCCAAGTTGTCTGTGCTGTCAGGATCACTGACAGACTGTAGCTTAGTGTTTTCATGCAAGTTCTTCCACTCATTGGAGTTTAGTCCACTTCTGTAAACTTTTTCAGAACTCAGGGCTCCAGGATTATCTTTTATATCTGTATTAATTGGTTTTCCTTTTCTTTGTTGAACAGGGTCTGTGTAGTTTCTCTGCTTACTCCATCATCTTAAAAGAAAAAGAATCAATTGAAGTTTTTACCAGCATCTCCAGCAGGAAATTGAGCATTGTGAAATCAAGATGCATTGATAATTACTGGTATTTTTAAAAGAAAATTTAGAAACAAACAACAACAACAACAAAAAAGAGTAGCTGGGAAATACAGTCTTGGTGATAGATATGATGGCAGAAATCACTTGATTAAATTTTGCAAGACTAATTACCTACTTATTGCAAATGCATTTAAAAAAAAAGAAAGTGACTATACATGTGGACTTTGCCAGATGGAATACACCAGAATTAAATTGAGTGTATCTTTAGAAGGAGATCTGGTAGCATAATAATAATAATAATAATAAGGCACTTAACTGCTAACCAGAAGGCTGGTGGTTCAAACCCACCAGCCATTTCTCGGAAGGAAGTTTGGGCAATCTACTTCCATTGTGATCCTGCCTCAGAAACCCAAGGAGGGTTCACTATGAGTTGGGGCCGACTTGATGGCACAAAGTAACAACAAAAACAACATTTCTTTGGAATTATATGATGGAGATCAATATTAACATTGAGTACAAAGCCAGGGATCAATTGAATATTTCTCATAATACAAATTAAAGTTAAACCTGAAGAAAATAAGAACAAGTCTTTAAGAGCCAAAACACAACCTTGAATATATCCTACCTAAATTTACAGACCATCTGAAGAAAAGGTTTGACATATTGATCACCAATGACTAAAGACAAGTCATGGATGACACCAAGAACATCATATATGAAGAAAACAAATATTTATTAAAAAGACAGGAAAGAAAGATCAAAGTGGATGTCAAAAGAAACTCTGATACTTGCTTTTGAAAGTAGAGTATCTAAAGTGAGTGGAAGAAATGATTAAGTAAAAGATGTGAACACAAGATTTTGAAGAGCAGCTCAAGAAGACAAAGTGAAGTATTAAAAATAAACACATGCAAACACATGAATTAGAAAATCAAAAGAAAGAACATGCTCAGCATTTCTAAGGCTAGTATACCAGAAGAAAAGGTTTTAGCTTCAGGTTGCAATAATGAAGGATTTTATGGGCAAAATATTGAACAATGCAAGAAGCATCAACAGAAGAAGAAATAATGTATGGGGTCACCATACCAAAAGAACGGGTTGACATTCAAATATATAATAAGGCAACAGTTGTTCAAGAATTGGTGATATTGAAGGAACAAGTCCAAGCTACATTGAATGTATTGATGAAAACTATGGCTCAATGAACTGATGAAATACACACTGAGATGTTTCACCAAACATGCACTGCTGTAAGCACTCATTGGTTTATCCCAAGAAATTTGGAAGATAAGCACCTGGCTAACCTTTTGGTACATACTCATATATATGCCCATTCCATAGAAAGTTGATCCAACAGAATGTGGAAGTTATCTAATTATACTATTAATATCATACACTGGGAAATTTTTGCTGACACTAATTAAAAAAAGGTTGCAGCAGCATATCAACAAAGTTATTGTTATAGTTGTTAGGTGTTGTTGGGTTGTTTCTACTCACAGTTATCCTATATACAACAGAATGAAACACTGTCTTGTCCTGAGTGATCTTCACAATCATCACTAAACTTTAGCTCATTATTGCCACAAGATCATTCCATCTCATTAAGGGTCTTCCCCTTTCTGGCTGATACCCTATTTTACCAAGTATAGTCTAGCTTCTTGGATTATTTGCTCAGCATATAGATTGAATAAGTGTGGAGAAAGGATACAACCCTGATGCACTCCCTTCTTGATTTTAAACCGTGTAGTGTCCCCTTGTTCTGTTCGAACGATAGCCTCCTGGTCAAGGTACAGATTCCTCATGAGTACAATCAAGTGCTTGGGATGATGACCTCACAAGATGGAATACACAGGAATCAATTTGACCACATCTGTGGAAGTAAGTGATGGAAAAACTCAGTATCTTCAGTCAAAAAAGGCCAGGAATTGACTGTGGAACAAAGCATCAATTGTTCATATGCCACTACAAGATGAAGTAGAAGAAAATTAAAACAAGTCCAAATACTACCTTGAGTTCATCCCACCTGAATTTAGAGACCACTTGAAAAATAGATTAGTTGCATTGAACACCAGTGAATTAAGAGAAGTCAAGTTATGTGTATGATCAAAGACATAATACACAAAGAAAGCAAAAGGTCATTAAAAGGAAAGAAAGGAAGAAAGCGGGACCATGGTTGCAGGGGACATCAAGCTCAATTGGCATAACATACTACACAAAAACATTTTTCCACATCCTACCTTGGAGAGTAATGACTGGGATCTTAAAAGCTTGCAAGCAGCAATTGAGATGCAATAATGGGTTTCTCCTAGTCCAGAGCAAAGAATAATGAAGAAATCCAAAGAAACATGGAAACAATTCATTCAAGGCACTGGTGCAGCATGTGATCCTTATGATATATGATTATAAGACCAGAACCAGAAGACCTAGATTGTGCCCAGCTACCACTGTCAACCAGTGGGAGGGAAGGAGATCTTTGTAGGAGACCACTGGAGGTGGATTTATATAGGAGATACTGGATAGAGTGGGAGAACAATGTGGGACAAAGCTTAAAATCATATATATATATATATATGTATGTATATATATATATATATATATATATAACCAGGTTTGCTGGTCTGATAAAACCTGTTGAAACCCCTGAGACTATGGCCCCTACCTCTCCTACAGGTCTGGAATTGAACCCAATCCTGTGGCTTCCAACCAAACAAAAGACAGGCATATGAACTGAATATTTACATTAGGTAGATACACTCCTTGGAGAGATCAATTATGGGAGAATAGAAGAGCTGTGTATGCACAGGGAGACATTTCAGGGAGCAGTATTGCATGGGAAGGAAGGACACAGGGAAGAGGTAACTATGGGGAGGAAGTGGGAATAGAGCTGTTCCACTGTGGGAAATTTAAGTCAGTGTCATTAGCAAAGTATATCTGAACTTCTGTATGGAAAATGAACTTGCTCTGTAAACTTTCACCCAAATCACAATAAAAATTATAAAAGAAAAAGAAAGAAAGAAAAGACTAAAATAAATAACAGAAGAGGCTCTGAAACATGGTCTTGAATGGAGAATAGATAAAGTGAATGGAAATAATGATGATATAAACTATATGATTGGATGATTTGAAAGGGTAGCACAAGAAGACAAAATAAAGTATTATAATGCATTGTGCAAAAACCTGGAAATAGAAAAACAAAATGGAAGAAAATGCTCAATATGTCTCACACTGAAAGAACTGAAGAAAAAATCTCAGGCCTCAAGTTGCAATATTGAAAGAGTCTTTGGGCAACATATTTACTGACACAGTAAGCATCAAAAGCAGGTGGAAAATATACCCAGAGTTACTGTACAAAAAAGAATGTGGTGACATTCAACCGTCTCAGGAGTAGCATATGATGTAGAAACAATGACGTTGAAGCAAGAAGTCCAAGTTGCCCTGAAGGAATTTGTGAAAAGCAAGGGTCCAGGAGTTGATAGAATACTGACTGACTGAGATTTTTCAATAAACAAATGCAGCACTGAAGATGCCCACTCATTTATGCCAAGAAAGCTGTAAGACAGCTAGCCAACTGACTAGAGATCTGTATTTGTTTCCATTCCAAAAAAGGTGATTCAACAGAATGCATAAATTATTTAACAATATCATTAATATCATATGCAAGTAAAATTTTTCTGAAAATAATTCAAAAATAATTGCAGCATTTTTTGAACAAAAGAATATTGACAGAGAACTGCTAGAAATTCAAGCAGGAGTACCACTCTAACAGAAAACCACAAATTAAATGGTTTGAACAAACAGGAGTTTATTCTCTGACAGTTTGGGAGTCTAGAAATCTGAGTTCAAAGTGCTAAGCTTTAGGGGTTGTATGAAAGCCTCTCAGTCTTGGGCTTCAGCTCTGCCTCCTGCTCCTAGCCCACTGGACGTGGAGGCTTCTCTTCACTCAGACAGCTGCTGGCTGCTGGGACTGACAAGCCCAAGGTTGACAAGTAAAAAGGTACAGTCTCAATGTTAAAAAACTACACAGCAGACCATTAATTCAAGTCCATTGAAAGTTACAAGGTTGGCAGAGCACAGCAGGCTACTGAACAATGATATAGCTATACACAGGGTTCAAGCATGCCATAAGCTAGAGATCATTTCCAAAGATGCTTCTTATATGTGGGAAGCAGACCACATCCCTAAAGCAGCTACTCAGGTGTTTGTGATAGATCCCACCATGGAGCTGATTGCCAGTCTCATCACTGGTAATAACTATCACCAGCTGTTCAGCCAGTCAACCAGGCCCAGCTAAGTTGACACACAACGTTAATCCCCACATATATGCAAGAAAATTTTTTCTGAAAATCATTTAAAAATAGTTGCAGCCTTTTTGAACAAAAGAACATTGACAGAACTGCTAGAAATTCAAGCAGGATTTAGAAGAGGATGTGGAATGAGGGATATCATTGATGATGTAAGATTGATCTTGGCTGAAAGCAAAGAACATCAGAAAAATGTTTATCTGTATTTTATTGACCATGCAAAGGCATTCAACTGTGTGGATAATAATAAATTATGGACAATATTGCAAAGAATGGAATTCCAGAACAATTAATTGAACTCATGAGGAAACTATACACAGACCAAGAGTTAGTTGTTCAAACACAACAAAGGTATACTACATGTTTTAACATTAGTTAAGGTGATGTCAGGCCTGTATTCTTTTGTTTTACTCATTCCATCAATATCCTGAACAAATAATTTGAGAAGGTAGACTATATAAAGAAGAATATGGCATCAAGATTAGAGCAAGTCTCATTAAAAACGTGCAATATGCAGATGACACAACCTTCCTTGTTGTAAGTTAAGAAAATTTGAGACATTTACAAATGAATGTCAAAGACTACAGCCTTCAGTATGGATTACATTTCAACATAAAGAAAAAAATCCTCACATTTGGATCAATAAACAACATGTTGGTAAATGGAGTGAAGATTGAAATTATCAGAGTTTTCATTTTACTTTGATCCAAAATCAATACTCATGAAAGTTTTTGTTGTTAGGTGCCATTGAAACCCCATGTACAACAGAATAAAAAATAAAAAATAAAATAACTCCCCAATTCTGCTCCAGCCTCACAATTCTTGCTATACCTGAGCCCATGGTTGCAGCTGCTGTGTTAATCCGTCTGTTTCAGAGCCTTCCCCTTTTCACTGACCTTCCACTTTACCAGCCACTATTCAGAACGAAGACTGGACAATCTCCTTCCTCAGTGATACCACTTCAGAAACCCAAGGAGGCGCTATGAGTCGGGGCTGACTCAATGACACATAATAAAAGCAACAACAGCACTTTACCAAGCATGATATCCTTCTCCAGAAAATGGTCCCTTCTGGCAACATGACCAGAATTGGTGAGACAAAGCCTGGTCATTCTCACCTCCAAGGAGCATTCCAACTGCACTTCCTCCAGTACAGATTTGTTAGGTCTTCTGACAGTCCATGGTACTTTCAGTATTCTTCACCATCACAACTCAAAACCATCAACTCTTCTTCTGTTTTCCTTATTCATTGTCCAGCTTTCACATGCATATAAGGCAATTGAAAACACTATGTCTTGGGTTAGGTGAACCTTAGTCTTCAAACAGACATCTTTGCTCTTCAGCACTCTAAAGAGGTCTTTTGCAATGGATTTGCTCAGTGAATTACTTCAACTGATTTCTTGACCACTGCTTCCATTGGCATTGATTGGGGAAGCATGTAATATGAAATCTTTGACCACTTCAATATTTTCTCCATTTATCATTATGCTTCTTATTGGTCCAGTTGTGAGGATTTTAGTTTTCTTTATGTTGAGTTGTAATCCATAGTGGAGACTGTCATCTTCAATCTTTATCAGTAAGTGCTTCAAGTCATTCTCACTTTCAACAAGCAAAGTTATGTGGTCTGCATATCACAGGTTGTTAATGAATCTGCCTTCAATCCTGATGCCATACTCTTCAAATAGTCCAACTTCTCAGACTATTTCCTCAGCATACTGATTGAATAAGTGTGGGGAAAGGATACAACACTGATGCACTCCCTTCCTGATTTTAAACCAAGCAGTATCCCCTTGTTCTATTCAAATGATAGCCTCCTTGTTTGTGTATAGGTTCCTCATGAGCATATTTAAATGGCGTGAAATTCATATTCTTCCCAATGTTATCTGTAATTTGTTAAGATTCACACAATCAATTGCTTTGGCATAGACAATAATGATCAAGAAAATGTCTTTCTGGTATTCTTTGCTTTAAGCCAAGATCCATCTGCCATCAACAGTGATACATGTCAGTCCACATGTTCTTTTGAGTCCAGTTTGCATTTCTGGACGCTCCCCTTCAATATACTCTGCAACCATTTTTTAAATTAAATTCAACAAAATTTTACTTCTATTTGATATCAATGATGTTATTTGATAATTTCCACATTCTTTTCAATCACCTTTCTTTGGAAAGAGTACTAATATGGATATATTCCAGTCAGTTGGCCAGGCAGTTTTCTTCCAAATTTCTTTGCATAGATGAGAAGTGCCCCCAGCATGGCACCCATTTGTTAAAACATCACAATGGATATTCTCTCAATTCCTGGAGCCTAGTATTTGTCAGTTCCTTCAGTGCAGCTTCAACTTCTTCCATTAATAACATCAGTTCTTAATCATATGCCACCTCCTGAAATGAATGAACATCGACCCATTCTTTCTGGTACAGTGACTCTGTGTATTCCTTCCATCCTCTTTTGATTTTTCCTAAATCATTCCATAGGAGCTCTGGTAGCATAGTGCCTGAAGCACTTGACAGCTAACCAGAAAGCTGGTGGTTTAAACCCACCAGCCACTCCTCAGAAGGAAGATGGGGCAATTTACTTCCATAGTGATACTACCTCGGAAACCCAAGGAGTCACTAAAAGTTGGGTCCAACTAGATGGCACATAATAACAACAACAACAACAACACATCATTCCATATTTCACTCATAGAATCGTTTGCAACTCAAGGCTTGAATCTTTTCTTCTGTTCTTTCAGTTTGAAAAATACCCAGCATGTTCTTCCTTTTTGTTTTTTTTAACTCCATATTTTTGTACATATCATTATAATAATTGACTTTGTCTTCTCGAGCTGCTCTTTGAAAACTTCTGTTCAGTTCTTTTATTTTCTTCCATTTGCTTTAGCTACTCCCCATTCAAGAGCAAGTTTCAGAGTCTCTTCTGACATCAATTTGGTCTTTTCTTTCTTTCCTTTCCTTTATTAAGGTATGATGTTCTTGATGTCATCCCACAATTCAACTAGTTTTCCATCATTGGTGTTCAATGCATCAAATCTGTTCTTCAGATGTTCTCTGAATTCAAGTAAGATATAATCAAGGTCATATTTTGGCTCATGGTTGCTTTTTAATTGTCTTTAGCTTCAATTTGAACTTGCATATGAGCATTTGCTGTCATGTTTCACTATTAGTTCCTGGTCTTGTTTGACTGAAGATATTGAACTTTTCCATCCTCTCTTGCCACATATGTCATCAAACTGACTCCTGTTTATTACACCTGGTGAAGTCCACGTGTATAGCTGCAATTTATGTTGTTGAAAAAAAGGTGTTTGCAATGAATAAGTTGTTGGTCTTGCAAAATTCTATCATGCAATCTCCAGGGTCATTTCTACCATTAAGGCCATATTTTCCAACCACTGGTGATTCTTCTTTGTTTCCAACTTTTGCATTCCAATCATCAGTGATAATCAACACATCTTGATTGCATGTTTGATCAATTTTAGATTGCAGAAGTTGGTAGAAATCTTCCATTTCCTTGCCTTTGGCTTTGAAGGTTGGTACATAAATTTAAATAATAATCATATTGACTGGTTTCCTTGTAGGATTATGGATAATATCCTGTCACTGACAACATTGTATTTCAGAATAGATTTTCAAATATTCTTTGTGATGATGAATGCACACCATTCCTCTTCAATATGTCATTTCTAGCATACTGGATCATATGGTTGTCTGATTTAAAATGGCCCAAACCATTCCATTTCAGCTCACTAATGCCTAGGAGCTCTGGTAGCATAGTGCCTAGGGCACTTGACTGCTAACCAGAAGGTTGGCGGTTCAAATCCACCAGCCACTCCTCAGAAGGAAGGTTGGGCATTCCTACTTCCATAGTGATACTGCCTCGGAAACCCAAGGAGGGGTCGCTATGAGTCGGGGCTGACTTGATGGCAAATAACAACAACAACAATGCCTAGGATATTGATCTTTGTGTGTTCCATTTCATTTTTGACAACTTCCATTTTTCCTATTTTTATACTTTGTACAGTCCATGTTCTGATTATTGCTGGATTTTTGCAGCTTTTTTATTTTCTTGTTTTATGTCATGCCACATCAACAAGTGGTGATCTCAAAAGCTTGACTCCATCCACATCATTAAGGTTGACTCTACTTTGAGGAGACAGCTCTTCTCCAGTGGTATTTTGAGAGTCTTCTGACTTGAGATGCTCAAGTTCCGGCACTATATCAGACAAAGTTTCAACATTACTCATAAAGTTGTCCAGGAATATATCAGACAGTGTTTCACCACTATCTATAAGGTTTTCGATGGAAAATTCTTTGAATGGCCCCTTCCTTCTACGAAGTCTGTTTTAGTGTAAAACCTCCACTGAAACATGTTCTCCATTGGTGATGCTGCTTGCAATTGAAATGCTGGTGGCATACCCTCCAGCCTCACAACAACATCCAGGCTACCACAATATGAAAAATTAACAGACAAGTGCTGTACCATGAAAGCAGCAGTAAAGAAATCACATTATTATTGCACTGGGAAAATCTACTGTATAAGACCTATTTAGAATGCTAAAAAGCAAAAATGTCACTGATAAGACTAAGTGGCACCTGACCCAAGCATGGTATTTTCAATAGTTTCATATACATGGGAATGCCCAACAGTAAATAAAGACGAAAGAAGAATTGATACATATGAAATATGGTATTTTTGAAGAATATTGAAATACCATGGGCTACTAGAATATAATTAAATCTGACTTGGAAGAAGTACAGAAGAACACACTTTAGGAGTGAGAATGGCCATCCTTCATCTCATATACTTTGGTCATGTTGTCAGATGGGAACAATCCCTGTAGAACATAATATTCTTTTAGAGGGTCAAAAAAAAATTGGAAGACTCTTAATTGTGATGGATTGACACAATGGATAGAAGGATGGGCTCAAGCATAGCAATGGATGTGAAAATGGCTTAGGACAGCCCAGTATTGCATTCCATAGGACATAGGATAGGGTCTCTATGACTCAATGACACTTAACAATAAAAATAACTTCTTCTTATTTGTTGGCTTGTTTGTTTGTTTGCTTGCTTGTTTTCATTAGCTCCTCAATGTCCTTTTTTTTTTTTTTTTCCTTTACATCTGCAATCTTGCTTCTCTGCAGGAATTCCTTATCAGTAGAACATGTGTTTTGCTTTGGACATTTATCATGAGGGAGCGATCTCGGAAAAAAGAACATCATTCCTGGTAAAGCAGAGGGTAAGCAAAAAAGAGGAAGCCTCTCAAAGAGATGTATTGACACAGTGGTTGCAACGATGTGTTCAAACATACCTACTATTTTGAGTATGACTCCAGACACAGCAATGTTTCTATCTGTTATATATAAGGCCTTTATGATCAAGACCCACTCAGTGGAACCTAACAATAACAATAAAGTTTCTGCCTGGCATAGCTTTAAGGATCATAATTTTATTTTAAGTGGGCACTGGAAAAATAATATGGAAGATTTCATATATATGTGTATATATATATATATGTGTGTGTGTGTGTATGTGTGTGTGTGTGTGTGTAAAATTTCAATTAAACAGAGTAAATGTCATTTTTTAATAATAAAAAATATGAGGATAGATGATGGAGATCTCTCCCCTTGCTAACACTCTCCAGATTTCATCCTGATCCTGCCACTGCTACACAAGTATCCATCTATGCAAAGTAGCTTGCCCTTCTGACATCAGGGAGCAATAGATCCCAGTTGATTTTCTTTAGGCACAGTAAGTGAAGGAAATTAATATTTATGTCTAATAATAATAACATTCTTTTAGTAAAACCTATCAAATAAACGTGGCAATATGCAACTTGTAGACACATTGACAAATGTGTGTTAAACTACTTAATTTATACTAATTTCTGGGCAGTTCATCATAACGTGTCCATATATATCATTGTTATTAGTTACAGTCTACTTGATTCCTACTCATGGAGACTCCCTGTGTTACAGAGTAGAAACTCTATTTAGAATTTTGGGGGCTGCAAGAGCAGAAGCAGATGGACACAAATTATATTCTGGATTAGCACTGGATGAGTTGGAAATGCTAACATTTAGGTTAACATTTGAGCACAAATTTTGTGCCACCTACTAATTTTCATAAAGTCAATTCATACATATGGACAGAACAGAACTTCCTTGTAGGGTTGTAAATCTTTACAGAAGCAGATGCCACATCATTCTTTTATGGAATGGCTGGTGGATTCAAACCTCTCACTCAGCAGCTTAGTGCTTAACCACTATGGCACCAGGGCTTCTCTTGTGTTACTTAGGGGCCTTATACTCACTCATACGTAATGAACTTTACATTTTAATTGTGTGTTTATACTCCCTAAGGTTTTTCAGCATATCTTAGATTCTGATTCTGTTTTCTCTTCTTGGAGTACCTTGCTACACTAATTCCACAGGGTCCATTGTTAGTACATGGGCTATTTGATTGCATTCTGATCTTTAAAATGGGTGAAAATTGATTACATATAATACTTTTTGTCTTGAAACCTTATGCACATTTTTTTTTTTTTTCTCTAGCATGATACCATAGAACATTATACATTAAAGATATCTGAATTCAGGATACAAGGAGTCAGGGATCCTCAGTCATCCTTTTCAGAACTACTCTACCAAGAAAATCCACACTGACTTTTACTAAGAACTTTTAGTTTGTCATACCACTAAACTTTGGAACTACCTATTCTAGTAATTAGTCTACTCTGAATAGTACAATTTTTACTGGCTTGGTTTGATTGGCTGGGCTCTAAATTCTGCCACCATTTCAGTCTTGTGATTTCTTTGGCCATGTTTGGTTTTAATTACCATGCTCCTCTAATTAGTGTGATGTTTTTAAAGTTTTAAAGGAATGAAAAAAATCTTCATTAGATGCTTTCTACAGAAGTAACTCTGGCATGTTTTTCTCCCAAAAGTAAAGAAATCTAAATAGAAAATTATTTTTCCACTGGAAATATCTCACCTCTTCTTGTAGTCCTAATTTTTTCACCACTCAGCATGTAATATTATTTAATTCTTCTCTGTGTTGTCATTGTCAATCCACTTTTCCTCATGCAAATGTCCATTTCAATTTATATACAATGGCAATTTGTAAAGAAGCTCTGGTAGTGCAATGCCTAAAGCATTTGACTGATAATTAGAAGGTTGGTGGTTCAAACCCACCAGCCACAGCCACTTGGTGGAAAGAAGACTGAGCAATATATTTCTGTAAAGATTTCCTCCCTCAGAAGCCAATTGGGATTTCTATGAGTCAGAATCAATTGGATGGCAGTGTTCTGTTTTTTTTTTTGTTTTGTTTTTGTTTTTTGATACTTTGCATAACTATACTTCAGTTATTATTAGTAGTAAGATTTTAAATACATATAATTTTACAAGTTGTTTACAAAGAAATTTTTCATAAAAAGATAAATATGACAAAATTAATATAAACTTCATAACGATATCATATAATATATCATTAGTGTCATTTGTGAATTCAACACACCTTTTTTTTAGAGGCGCTATATTGACTATAGGAGCTCTGGTAGCATAGTGCCTAAGGCACTTGACTGCTCACCAGAAGGCTGACGGTTCAAACCCACCAGCCACTCCTCGGAAGGAAGGT
>NW_006921915.1:1432460-1437851 GCF_000298275.1 Orycteropus afer afer
AAGGTTGGGCAATCCTACTTCCGTAGTGATACTGCCTTGGAAACCCAAGAAGGGGTCGCTATGAGTCGGGGCCGACTCGACGGCATACAACAACAACAACAACAACATATTGACTATAGGAGCTCTGGTGACATAGTGCCTGAGGCATTTGACTGCTAACCAGAAGGCTGGTGGTTCATACTCACCAGCTACTCCTCAGATAGAAGGTTGTGCAATCTACTTCCAAAGTGATAATGCCTTGGAAACCCAAGAAGGGGTCATTATAAGTCGGATCTGACTCCATGGTAGTATGTTGTTTATATTGACTATTGGTAATGCAGTGTTAAAAATAATATATATAGACATTTATTACATCAGGAAATTAACAATTAATATAAAGGGAAAATGCAGCATTCCTTGATTGCATCTCACAGCAATTTTAATGATGTCTTAGAAGTCTAGAAGGCTTCCACTGATTCAGTATTTAAGCTGGGGGATAAAGAATGAATTTTCCACAAAGTCAGGAGAGATATTAGCAGGAGAAGTTTTCTATACTACAGAGAAGGCCTTTCTGAAAGCCCTAAGACAGGGAGATGTTTAGTAATCATTGAGTAATGAGAAATAAAGCAAGATCCAGATCATCAGGGATTTACTGACCACATTAAGATTTAGGAATTTATCTCAAGATCTCAGGAAATTCATTGAATGAGATCAAGTATAAGGAAGGCATCATTAAATTTGCATTAAAACTAGTGCATTAATTGATTTTAAAGGGCAAGAGTGGATGTTAGAGAATCATTTAGAAAGTGGTTGTGATAGTCTAGGGAAGATTTGATGACACATTATGGTCATTTTAGTTTCTTTTTTCTTTAGCACTGTATTTTAAAAAACTATTTTTATTCTCTTGTTTCATACTTCTAATTTATTTCCTTTCAGACATTTAATCTATTAGATATTTACTTTAAGTTCACTTAAAGTAAAAAAGCCAATGCGTCAATCATTTATTAATCTATTTTAAGCTTCACATTGCCACCAATATGAATTTATGGAAGAAACTATTTAATTTCAACCGTGGTATAGGGAAATGAGTAACTTTGAAGGATACATCAGAGTAAAGTGAAGACATTAATTAATGTATGTTATTAGTGAGCTTCTGCCAGCAGTACAATTTGAAAGAGAATAATGACTTCATTTACAAATCAATCCAATAGAATAAATCTGAATTCAGCACCCAAAATGAATTATAACTGTATGAGGAGTTAAGATGGTTTAGGCATAAAAGAGGTAAATTCTAGTGACATTAATTCTTATATTTCAGCCTATGTATAATCTCTAAATTTCTATTTTAAAATTCCTGTTTTTTTTTTTCCTGAGAAACTATGACTCTATCATTGTCTTTTTCTTTACTCTCAAGACATAGCTTAACATTATATGCTACATTTCATAAACCAAAGGTGAATAAGTAAAAAGAAATATGCCAAGTATGTTCCCAGAATTATCTAATGGACTATATACATAAACCAGTCTGAGACTATGTTTACTCTCAGTATTCCAAATACTGAAAGTATTATTCTATCAGACTGTAGATAAAAAATTGTATAATTGTTTATAAAAACAATAAATACCTGATAAATAAAATCTATTCATAGGTACTATATTTTTCCATTAATATATAGAATTTAAGTTCACAAATATGTATTTTTAAAGATAATATTACATGAATCACTATTTTATATTAGATATGTATGTCTACTTTTTTCACCATTGTTTCCCTGTTAAAAGAGTTATATCCAGACAAACATGAAAACATTTCAAGTTCCTTGAGCTTTCAATTATTTCTTACAAGTAATACTATTAACTCTTATTAGCACTTGTTATCAACTTGATTAACACTCATGGTGAATTGATGTGTGCAGAGTAGATCTATCCCTCAGGGTTTTCAAGCCTGTGACATTTGAGAAGAAGATTGCCAGACTTTTTCTTCAGAGGCACCTCTGGCTGGGTTGAAGCATCGTTCCTTTCCTTCTGGAAAATTAATTACACAGAGGTGAGGAACCTTGATATCTTCCGACACTTCATTCATGCTCTTTATTTGTCCAATTTCTTTGTTCCTTCTTATTTCATTTTGAATAGGTCCTCCTGTTACGTAAATTAGTTCCTGATTGCTGATATAACAAATTACCACAAGTTTAGCAGCTTCAACATTAATTTATTATGTCATAATTCTGAAGTTTTGTTGTTGTTTTTAGGTTAGCTCAGACTCACAATAATGTTAAAGATAAGAGAATTACATGTTGCCCAGTCTGCACCATCTTCATGATTGTTGTTATGCTTCACTCCATTGTTTTGACTATTGTGCCAAACAATTCCATTAAGGGTCTCTCTTCTTTTCAGTGAACTTCTAGTTTCCTAGACATGATATCCTTTTCTAGTGATTGGTCTTTCTTAATGAGTTATCCAAAGTAAGTAAGCTGAAATCTCACCACCCTTGCTTCAAAGGACATTCTGGTGATATTTCTTCAAAAAATGATATATTTTCTTTTGAGAGTCCAATATATGTTTTCTTGGCCAACACCACATTTCAATGTATCAATTCTTCTGTTTACCTTTTTCACTGTCCAGCTTTGTCATG
Source organism: Orycteropus afer afer (assembly GCF_000298275.1). Classification (NCBI taxonomy): domain Eukaryota; kingdom Metazoa; phylum Chordata; class Mammalia; order Tubulidentata; family Orycteropodidae; genus Orycteropus; species Orycteropus afer. Next base: position 1,435,072 of record NW_006921915.1, read on the forward strand.
CATATAAGACATTTGCAAATACCATTTCTTGGGTCAAGCCCACCTTAGTCATCAAAGTGACATTTTAACTTTTTAAGATTTTAAAAGGTTTTTTTGCAGCACATTTATCCAAACAATGTGTCATTTGATCTGCCATGGTCAGTGGGAAAACACAGGTAGAATTTTAGGAGCTCTGGTAGTGTAGCACCTGAGGCATTTGACTACTAGCCAGAAGCCTGTCTGTTTAAACCCACCAGTCACTCCTCAGAAGGAAGACTGGACGATCTACTTCCATAGTGATACCACCTGGGAAAACCATCACTATGACTTAGATCTGACTCCTTGGCAGTAAGGGTGAGCTTCCATGATGATTGCAGATCAAAGTAAAATGAAATCCTTGGTAACTTCAATTTCTTCATCATTTGTCATCCAGTTGTCTGTTGGCCCAGGTGAAAAGACTCATTTCTCTATGTTAAGGTTCATCCGTACTGAATGCTTCAGTCTTTAACTTTCATCAATAAGTGCTTTAAGTTGCCTTCACTTCCAGCAAGAAAGTTTCTATCATTTGCATGCTAAAAAAAAAAAAAAAAAAAAAAAAAAAAACACTGCCAGTGAGTCATTTCTGACTCAAAGCAACCTCCATTGGGTTTCCAAGATTGGAAATTTTTACAGAAGTCTTCCTTCCATGGAGTGGTTGGTGGGTTTGAACTGCTGACCTTCCCATTAGCAGTCAAGTGCCTTATCCACTACATTACCAGATCATCTGCATGATAAAAGTCATTAATGAGTCTTCCTCCAATCCTGGAGGTGCATTCTTCTTCATATAGCCTGGTCTCTATTTATTTTATCAGCATATAGATTGAATAAGTAAGGTGAAATAATGCCATCCTGACCCATTCCTTTTCTGATTTTAAACCACACATCATTTTCTTGTTCTCTTCAAATTACTGCCTCTTGATTCATGTACAGGTTCCACATACACACAAATAAGCCTTCTAGAATTCCCATTCTTCACAATGTTATTCATAATTTATTATGATTTACATAATGGAAAGCCTTCATGTAGTCATTACAATACAGGTAAACCTCTTTCTTATATTCAGTGTTTTGGGCCAAGATTCATCTGACATCAGGAATCTTGTTCCACATTCTCTTATGAATCCAACTTGAAGTATCAGGTTCCTCTCAATATACAGGAGAAACTAGTTTTGAATAATCTACAGTATAATTTTACTAGTATAGAATATTCATATTATTTTACAAATTCTGTGTTCTGTTTAATTGCTTTTCTTTGGAAGGAACATGAATATTAATTTCTTCCAGTCATGAACAGGTAAACATCTTATATAGAGAAATATATACTTCCAGTGTTGCTTCTATTTTTTGAAGCATCTCAATCGATATTCTATATTTTTCAATAGTTTCTACAATGCATTTGATCACCTTTTTTTTGAATGGGAAAGAATATAGATCTTGTCCATTTGATTGGTTAAGTAGTTGTCTTCCAAATTTCTTGACATAGACAAATAAGAGATTTCAGCATTCTATCCAATTATTGAAATTACTGAGAACACCCAGAATTTCAGATCTCAGTTGGTATCTGTTCCTGGAGCTGGTATATATATGTTTGCTTTTCTTAGTGCTTTCATTTCAACTTGAACAACTTTCTTCAGTACATCTCTTGATCATATGCTACTTCTTAAAATGATTGAATATTGGACAGTTCTGTTTAGTCCAGTAACTCCTTGTCTTTCTTCTGTCTTCTACTACTGCTTTCTAGCTCATTCATTTTCTTCCCACACAATCCTTCAATATTTCAGTTTGAAACTTGAATTTTCTCTATTCTATCAGTTTCAGAAGTTTCATTTGTGTTCTTCCATACTGGTTTTCTAATTCAGGCCTTTGCATGTTCAATGATAATTCTCTACTTTGTCTTCTCAAACAGCTCTTTGAACTTTTCTGTTCAATTCTTTTACTTCATTTTTCCACTTGATTTAGCTACTCTACATTAATAAATGAGTTTCAGATTCTCTTCTGACATCCTCTTTTTATTCTTTTTAATGATGTTTTACTGTCTCCATGTATGTCTTCCTGTTGTTTCTCACACATAGTAATCCTATAGGACACAATAAACCCACCTCATGCATTTCCAAGGCTGAAATCTTTATGGAAGAAGATTGCGTCATATTTCTCCCATGAAGTAGCTAGTGGATCAGAACCATAGACCTTTCCATTAGCAGCCAAGGTCTTAACCACTGCCTTAAAAAAGAAAATAACAACAAGAAAACAACTCACTGCCATCAAATTGATTCTGATGCATAGTGAACTCCATTGGGTTTCTGATAAGACTGTAAATCTTTACAGAGGTAGTTTGCCCATCTACCTTCTGCAGAACAGCTGATGGATTTGAACTGCTGACCTTCTAGTTAGAAGACAAATTCCTTATCCACAAAGCCACCAGAGCTCCTTACCCGTCATTGAAATGAAAACAAACCTATTGTCATGGAGTTATTTGTGATGAATCTTCAGCCATTAGAAATTCTTAAATTACAGGACTGTATTCCTACTAAAGTCTTTGTCTTTTCTAGGAAAGCTGTCTTTTCTAACTTCTAGATGATACATACATACATACATACATATATACACATATATACATATGTGTGTGTGTGTATGCGAGATGCACCTGGTGCATAGGTAACAGCCCAGTTATAGACTGAGACAGACTAGGAAGAAGGAAGAGGCCGTCCACTTCTGAAAGAATTGGCCAGGGAAAACCTTATGAATAGCAAAGAAACACTGTT
>NW_006921915.1:1440546-1447562 GCF_000298275.1 Orycteropus afer afer
GCAATGATGGGCTCAAGTATAGCAGGGATTGTTGGGCTGGAGCGGGATCGGGCAGTGTTTCGTTCTGCTGTGCACGGGGTCGCTATGAGTCGGAAACGACTCGACGGCACTTAAGAACAACAACAACATATATATATATATATATATACACTTTTGTCTAGTTGATATCTTTAAAGATAGTAAGATAGTATATTGAAATCTCTTTCTTTGTCTCTTTCTTTATTCCCATCCTCTCATTTTCCCTCTCCAACCTCTTTGTTACAAGAACGCTTGTGACTATATTTACTCTGGATAAAACAAAATAATCTCTTTCTCAAGATCCTGTATATTTGCAAAGACGCTTGTGTCATATAAGGTAAAATAGTCACAAATTGTGCAGATAAGAATATGAATGTCATAGAGGGCGTGAATCAGTCTACCACACTATATCATCTAGTTTATTAATACTTTCTTCTCCAATATCTAATATTCTCTTTATCCCATACAGTATATCGTTCATTTTAGGAACTATAGTTTACACATCTGGAAACTCACTTTGAGTATTGGGTTCTTTTGTTTATCTTGGCCAATTTTACTAAAAGAGCAATTTTTTTTCCTATTTTTTTAGTTTCTTGAACATATAATCATAAGCCATTTGATACTCTTGTCTACTTATTCTATCATCTTTGTTATTTTGCTATTCATTTCAATGTATTGCTTTCTCTAATTATAGTGCTGTGTTAGTCAAGTGCCTAAGACATTTGACTGCTAATAAGATGATTGGAGGTTTAAATCCACCAGCCACTCTTTGGAAGGAAGATTGGGCAATATACTAACATAGAAATACTGCTTCAGAAACCCAAGAGTGGTTGCTATGGGTCAGAAGCCATTCATTAGCTCCTCGGCTGGACAGCAGTGAGGTCTTTTTATTTATTTATTTTTGCTTCTTTGAATGCTGGATAATTTTTGCACAATATTTAATGATTATGAGACATTGTGAATTTTATCTTGCTTTGTGGTGGGATTTTTTTTCTGGTCCTATAAATATTCTTGAACTTTACTATTGTATGCAGTTAAATTATATGTAAACAGCTTGATACTATTAAGTTTTGCTTTAATGTTTTATTAAACAAGACTAGAAGAAGCATTTACACTAGGGCCAGTTGTGACTCATTATTCAATACTGACATGCTCCTCTTTCTCTTAATTATTCAGCTTTCACTCTGGTGGGTGGGAACAGAAACGTTTCCCTGTCCCATATGAAGTCTAAGTATTTTACCGCAAAATAGCTCAGGTAGTAAGTTTGCTAACTTTGGATAGTTAATTTTACACATACCTTTTCATCTATCTTGAACTGAAGAACTTTGAGGACAAAACCTAGTCTCTCTTCTCTCTTCTCAATACTCTCCAATTATTCTGTGCTGTGAACTTTGGGCTCCTTGCTCTCTGTCTTAAGCTATGTTCTATAGAGAAACAAAACCAGTAACACTTATATAAGTATAAATATACATATACCTATAGAAAGAGACAGAGAGAGACACAGAAAAAGAGACAGAGAGAAAAACAGAGAGAGAGAGAGAAATTAACCTCACACAATTGTCGAGGCTGGCAAGTCCCAAGTGCACGGGTCAAATGTCAAGGTGGATGCTTTTCCTGAATTACACAGCTGCATATCCCAAGGCTGGTGAACTAAAAGTCAGTGGGCAAAATAACACAATCTAAAAATTAGCAGGCAGCATGGCAGGCCACTAGATCAAGTCCAGGAAGAATCTCAAAGACAGAAGTCTACACAGCAGGCCACTGGTTACTTGGTCAAGTGCAGGATCAAGATATATCAAAAAGCTAAGCACCTTTACCAAAGCTTTTCCATATATACCTGGAAGCAGGCCACACCTTGAAGACAATTAATTAGCTGCTCATGCAGATTCCATCATGGAATTAATTCCAATCTCTTCTCAGGGTGTGACTTCATCCAGCTGTCAAGCACTCAAATCATGACCTGCCAAAGTTGACATAAAGTTAACTACCACACCTTCCGGAGCGACAGTTGAAACTCATAAAATTAGGGAGAATCTCAGGCTCTTGACTGCTAACCAGAAGGCTGGTGGTTCAAACCCACCAGCCACTCCTAGGAAGGAAGATGGGACAATCTACTTCTGCAGTGGTACTGCCTTGGAAATCCAAGGAGTGGTTGCTTTGAGTTAGGTCTGACTCGACGGCTTGTAACAAAAACAACACTGAAGCTCTTAGGTTCCCTCTCACTATGCAAATACCTTGAATCTCGTTCTAGACAGTCATTGTTGGTATTGTAGGTCTCCCCTCATTTATGCTGATCTCTTAAACAATTGCTTTTCATTGCTTTATAACCAATATTTGAAAATTATAGTTGTGTTTATGTGTGTGTGTGTGTGTGTGTGTGTTTGTGTCCCCATGTTCCAGGGTAAATCTGGCCACTGTTATTCCATCTTGACCTGTACCCCATTTAAATTCCTCTTCATCACAGATCTAGAAAAGACCTTAGATATTGTATGATCATAGGTATGCAGTTCAGAGTGACACTAGGAAACCGAAACAGTGTGCTTTATAAAATGAGTTTGGGAGTAGTCTATCTTTTTCTTTCTTCTGGAATAGATTGAGTAGCATAGGTGTTAACTTTTCCCTGAATATTTGGTAAAATTCTCCAGTGACACCATCAGGATCAGGAATTCTTCTTGTGGGAAATATTTTTTATGACCTGTTCAATTTCTTCCTTTTTTATGGGTCTGTTCAAGTACTTTATCTCTGAGTGGGATAGTTTAGGTAGGTCTTGTGATTTCACAAACTTGTCCATCTCTTGTTGTTGTTGTTATGTGCCATTGAGTCCATTTCTTCTAGGTTCTCAAATCTGGTGGAGTATACTTTTTCATAGTATTCTGTCAGCATACTTTTTATTTCAGTTGGTTCTGTTGTGATGACACCCTTTTCATTTGCTATTCTAGTAATTTGCCTCTTCTCTTTTTTTTTTTTTTTTTTTTTTGGTTAGATTTGCAAATAGTTTTTAAATTTTGTTAATCTTCTCAAAGAACCAGCTTTTTGTTCTGTTGATTTTCTCCATTTATTTTTTGTTTTGTTTTCTGTTTCATTTATTTCTGTTCTGATCTTTATTATTTCCTTACTTCTAGATACTGTAGGATTCTTTTGTTGTTCTTTTTCTAATTGTTGGTGTTGTTGAGTTAGAGTGTTGATTTTGTTTCTTTCCTCCTTTTTGATGATTGCATTTATTGTTATAAACTGACTTCTGTGTTCTGCTATTCTATGTCCCATAGGTTTTGGTATGATCTATCTTCATTCTCATTTGTTTCTAGGAATTTTTTTTTTTCACCCTTTGAGCAGTATATTGTTTACCTTCCACATGTTTGATTTTTTTTCCTTGATCTTCCTATCATTAATTTCCAACTTTATAGCATTGTGGTCGCAGAAGATGCTTTGTAATATTTCAATCTTTTTGTATTAATTGAGCCTTGTTTTATGTCCTAACATATGATTTATTCTGGAGAATGATCCATGTGCACTGGATAAGAATGTGAATTGTACTTTTTTTTTTTTGGTGGAATGTTCTGTATATGTCTATGATATCTAGTTCATTGATTGTGTTGTTGAGTTCTTCTGTAACTTTATTACATTATTTTCTAGTTGATCTGTCCCTCCTTGAAAGTGATGTGTAAAAGTCTCCTACTACTATTGTAGAGTTGTCTATTTTCCCTTGGAATTCAATTAATATTTGCTTCACATATTTTGAAGCACTTTCATTGGGTGCATAGATATTTATTATCATAAGGTCTTCTTGGTCAATTGACACTTTCAGTATTTTATAGTATCCTTCTTTGTAGCTTATGCTGTTTTTCACCTGAGTTGGTTTGGTATATTTTTTTTCCATGTTTTAACTCTTAATTTGTTTTTATCTTTGTGTCTAAGGTGGCTCTCTTGTAGGCAGCATACTGATGGATCTTCTTTTCTTATCCAGTCTACCACTCTCTTTTTCTCTTGATTGGAGCATTTTGTCCATTCACATTAGTGATAAGTATGTATTGATTGCTGTCATTCTACTATTTTATTTTTCTTCTTTTTTTTTTGTGTGTGTGGTTGTTGGGTTATTGGAGTTTCTTTGGTTTATATACGTTTCTGTGCTGAGTTCATCTTGTTGTCAAGTGTTTCCTCTCTTCTTTATTGTTGGTTTCATGCCTTCTAAACTCAAATGCTTCCTTACTTCTGGGTTTGCTTAGGGTGATTGTTAATTTTCTCTGTGGTTACTTTGGAGTGAATTCTTGTCTCTATATTTGTGGAACAGTCTGTTCTATGATGACACTCTTCTATTTTCCTCTCCATTTGGAAATTTATACCTACAACTTTTATTCCCTCTCTTTAATTAGTTGCTGTTGTCAGTGCAGATTAACTTTCTTGTTTTTTAGTGTACAATGTTTTATGGTCTTATTTTGAGGGTCTATTTCTGATTTGGTTTTAGTGTTGATGTCTTGTGTCCTGATTTTGTTGTTCTCTGTTGTGGATTTTCTATTGGAAGGGCTTCTTTAAGAATTTCTTGTTGGGTAGTTCTGGCTTTTACAAAATCTATTAATTTATTTTTGTCTGAGAATGTCTTGATTTTGTGATCATACTTGATGGACACTTTGGCTGGATATAGGAGTCTTGGTTGAAAGTTCTTTTCCTTCAATGTTTTATATATGTCATCTCATTGCCTTCTTACCGGCATAGTTCCTGCTGAGTAATCAGAACTCAGCCTAATTGATTATTATAAGTAATATTTATTTTGCTCCAAGCAGCTCACAAGATTCTTTCTTTGTTTTTGGTTTTGGAGAGTTTGACTATGATATGTCTTGGTGTTCTGCTCTTAGGATATATCCTGTATAGGGTTCTTTGAACTTCTTGGACAAATACTTTTTTCTTCCTTCATGATTTTGGGCAGTCTTATGTTAGTATGTTAGTATGTCTTCCACAATTTTCTCAGTGTTCCCCCCCCCCTCTTGTTCTGGAATTCCAATGAGGCATAGGTTGTTTCTTTTCACATCATCCCATATAACCCTTAGGTTCTTGTCATTTCTCTTAAATCTTTCTTCTGGTTTTTCTTCATACAGACTGATGTCAAGGGATTTATCTTCCAGTTGCAAAAGGCATTCCTAAGCCAGTTCTAGCCTATTCTACTTTGCTTCCACTGTGTTGTGTAATTCTATAATTTTGGTATTCATTTTCTGGATTTCTAACTGTTGCTTTTGTATGAGTTCTGGTTGTGTATTAATATTGATATTTATATTTTGTTCCTGAATGATTTTCCTGAGGTCTTTCAGGATACTTTTTGTATTCTCCTTGATTCTGTTTGAGGTTTCATTAAGCTCTTGTAGAGTTCTATAAACATACCTTCTAAATTCCTTCTCAGATAATTATATTTCCTCCTCTTCCTCCATGTTAAATGACACTTTTTTTTTTGGGGGGGGCAGTTTATTTCTATTGTCTTATCCCATTTTTTTTTTTTTTTAATTTGAGGTTGCCATTTTGTTTCCTAGACATTTTGAAGGTTTTTTTTTTTTTTTTTTTTTTTTTTTTTTTTGTGTGTGTGTGTGTGTTTTGTTTTGTTTTTAAACTGTTAGGTATGTATTGATTTGTTTTGCCTTGATTTTGTGAATTAATATTTTTTCAAAGGTGTAGCTGGTGTATTATATTATATTTTATTTTTTTAATTATTAATTCAGGTGTGCTGAGTTGCTCTGCAGTTTTCTTTTTGATAATAAAATCACTGTGTGGCGAATGTGGATGCAAGTATCTGTTTGTCGTGAAGGGGGTTTAGGATTTGAGCCAGTGAGTGTTATGGTGGCTTCATGTGTTTTTTCTATTGGATGAGACAGGGGAAAGGCAGGGAAAGGAGGAAGAAAAGAAGAAAAAATAAAAAAATAAAAAACCTCCAAGACATCAATAGCCATTTCCATGACTTTGAGTAGGGTGTTAATGATGACGTCATACTACTACTTACAGGCCTGCAGCTCAAGTTCCGCAAAGACCCCCATTTTTAGGAGGCTGCCACTTTCTTCCAGGTTCAGACAGCTGCAAAAATCCTGCACTCCCGGCCCCTCTGTGCCAAAAAGCTGTCCTAGAATAGCTGCCTTGATCCATTCTGTGAGTTCATCCCAGGGACCACTCACTTGCAGCATGTTTCCCTCTCTGCTCCCAATTTAGCAGCACCTGGAGCCAGAGGGGTCTTTGCTCCCTCCCAGAGGTCCTAAGTTTACCAATAAAAGTGGGTGCTGAAGTTAGATCCATAGAGTGGCTGCGAGTCCTCCAGTCCATTCTCTCTACTGCCTCAGGGAACCCTCCAATGCCTGGTAGTACCAGTCTTTTGGGATTCTGCCAGGCAGGTTCACCTGTTTTTGTTCTTTCTAGGTAATTACAGCCCCTTGCTCCTTTCTAATCCCACACCCCTGAGTTAGGCATACTCTGACTTAATGAACTGTTCAGAGTGCCAGAATTCCTGCTTCAAACTGCTGCACCTAGTTTTTAGGATTGGGCAATCTACTTCTGTAGAGATACTGCCTCAGAAACCCAAGGAGGGGTTTCTATGAGTCAGATGTGACTCAATGGCAGTGAGCTTGCTTTTTGTTTTGTTTTAAGATGCTAGAAGGAACTAACATGTATGCTACAGGTAATACTCCATCTTCCCATCCTATTATTTTTTAATACTTTACTTTTAGAAAGTTTTAGAAGTTCTAGAAAAAAATGAGAATTATAAAGAGAATCTGGTAAGATGCATGGACATAAGATAAATATACAAAGTCAATGGCTATTTTATCTATTATGACAATAATCATTTCTAGAAAGATGTTAAAATATATAGTTTTCTTAATAGATATACACAAAAACTAAAGGAAAAATTATATTTCAGGAATGTTTTTGTTGTTGTTATGTGCTGTCGAGTCGGACCCGACTCATAGCAACCCCTCCTTGGGTTTCCAAGGCAGTATCACTACAGAAATAGATTGCCCCATCTTCCTTCC